>NC_059358.1:33764411-34061911 GCF_019703515.2 Myxocyprinus asiaticus | reverse complement strand
GGAAACTAACATGTCTTCACTTGTGTTAAAAATATATTTGGGGTTAAATTCATGTTAAATTCAATCAACAGCATTTGTAGCGTAATGTTAATTACCACAAAAAAACTTTAGCGTCCCTCATTTATAAAGAACAACAATAAATAAATAAATAAATAAATTTGGTTACAGTAAGGCACTTGCAATGGAAGTGACTGGGGCCAGATCATAAACAATGAATTGTACACTGTTTCAAAAGTATAGCCACAATACATAAACATTATACAGGTTATCATGATTTTAGTGTGATAAAATCAGGGATTTACCAGCATTACGGCACTTATTATAGGGTTTTCCAGCTTTACGTAACCATGACTAGGAAGTGATATTACAAGTTATGTAATATTGGATATAATACTGTTATAAAATACTTTTATCTCACTAAAATCATGTTAATATGTACAATGTTTAAATCTTGAGCCTATACTTTTGACAGTGTGTATTTTAATGTTTATGGACTGGCCCCATTCACTTCCATTGTAAGTGCCTGACTCGAACTGCACTTTTTTTTTTTTTTTTTTTTTTTTTTTGTGGTAATGAACATTGTGTCACAAATGCTGTTGATTGAGCTTAACTTTTAACACTTTACAATAAGGTTCCATTTGTTAACATTTGTTAACAACATTAGTGAACACAAACTAACAATGATTAATACTTTTACAGCATTTATTCATCTTAGTTAATGCTAATTTTGACTTATACTAATACATTTTTAAAATCAAAAGTTTTATTAGTTAACATTAGTTAATGCACTATGAAATAACATGAACTAACAATGAAGAATTGTATTTATATTAACTAACATTAACAGAGATTAATAAATGCTGTACCCTTATGCTGCAACCATATTGTAAAGTGTTACCGCTTAACTTGTATTGAGCCCAGAAAATTCCTTTACATGTTTAGGGTTCTATTCTATTCTGTTCAATTTAAAGATGATACTAATTTAATTTAGCTTTAATTAAATAAAAAAGATTTTGTGCAGTGGCACTGATATTATGGTTCTTTGCCGCAAGCTAAGTAGTGACATATGCTATTATAAACACACACATACACACACACACACACACACACACACACACACACACACACACACACACACACACATATATATATATATATAATTTATTTTTTTATTTTTTTGGACTGAATGCTGAATGCAAACCTACTTCAAAGTTATAACCACTTTGACTGAACTAAGCCTTTGGCTCAAATCACTTGTCTTTGTTTGCTATTAGTGGTCAGTTTGCAGTTAGAATGGATTTCTTTTACATTTTGCTCCTAATACAAACAGCAGCATTGATTTTATTCTCCAGTTCTAAGGCTAAGCAGATATGGATTGACCATGGCATCTCGCTCTGACCTGCACGCTCGGTTTCTGTTCCCATGATCCTCTGCTCCTCTTTGGGCTCAGATTGAAATGTTTGCATGTATGTTGTTCTCATAGAAAGGTGAGGGGATTTGCCTGTGTATCTGTGGTTTGGTAAATCCAGACTGGTCCTAGACACTGAAATAATTAATCACTTCGGTGTTGGCTCCTCTTTCACCCTTTCAATGTGGGTGAAGAGGAGACAAAATAAAAGGTGGCCTGGAGAATCATCACAGATGAGAATGTCTTAATGCAGCCCCACCATCCCCCTCTTCCTTCAAACACATTCGTTCCCTGCTCCAGAGACCATGAAAGACCCTTTATTCATAATTTGAAAAAAAGATAATTCTGCCGGTTTAATTTCCTTTTTCAATTTTGCTTTAAGTGTTTTATGGTGGCACGATAACCATTTTCGTGGTTGAAAAGTGCAAAAGGAGAGTTCTGATTTTCATCTAGCTGTAAGACTCCATTTTGGATGTGACTTTCCTCGGGAATCGTCATTAGGTATGAGGCAACAGAGAGTGAGCATTAAAGGACACTTAGTTGCTTTTACCCAATCAAAACTTGATGACACACCTTCTATCAAGTTGTTTTAGCAACACTTCAAAATAAGATGTCTGCTAATGTTGAAGATGTGAGGTAAAGCTGCAGAATGTTTGTCTTGTTATATTTGGTTGCAGCAGTGTCATGACTATCACAGCCCCCTTTTAACCTTCGACCCTTCTTGACCTTGGCTCAATGGCAATGGCAAAGCCTTTGACTTGGTATTAAGGGCTAAATCTCTTAGTGAATGGATGTTGTATTGTGCTCCTGTGGTGAAACACCATCACACAGAATATCTGATTGTTTTGAGCTAGAAATAATACTTACGTTTCAATATGAGTCTAGTATGTCATCACTACTGGTATTTAAATGTCTTTCTTTCTTTTTTGGACATCATTCTTTTCAGTTAGAAAAAATATACCTTTAATGAGCAATAACGAAGCCACTGGTAGTGTTTTGTTTATTCAATTACGTCAAGATTTGTACTCTTAAAAATGCAACATAATATGTTTAAATCTAAGTAGATCCCCTATTAAAATGTTATATATTTTATACAATATTTTGTATAAATAAATATCATAGGATCAAATGGGAGTCAACGGAACATCCCGTCTAAAATCCATTTGTGTTTGATTATAGGTGAGATTATCCAGCTCTGGAAACTCTCAGATGTGAATTTATGCAGAGAAACTCCTGGCACATACTTCTCTTTTTTTTAAGGCTTAAGATCATAATCTGATCTAGATCTTTTTTAATACAGAGATACTTCAGATCTGATAATTAGAAAGTATTGTATAGATTCAGCATCAGATTTTAGTATTGACCATTATATTCCACTTTTGGAATATAAACAATTCCCACAGGTGGAACAGTTCTGTTGATTTTTGACTCATTACAGCCTTATTGACTGTCTTTGGTATAATCTTAGCAACAATCCCTGCATTACGAGGGTTATTTTATGGTCTCTTGAGCATGAAGTATTAGACAAAGCTGAAGACTACCATATAAAAAATTTAGAAGAACCCCCAGTGCCTCTGATTATCAATAATATTTGCTTTCACATTCACAGTGAATATTAACTTTAAACAAGCGTACATATGGCTGAGAATATGGTTTAAAAATAAAATAAAAATAAAAAATGTCTCAATTCTCAATTGAGAAAAATGTCTCAAAACTATTTTCATTACTTTTAATTATCCATTCTTTTTATTTATTTATTTATTGTTTCCAAAACAAAACTCCATATCCAAATCATATATGCACTTTTCATTTTAGAACATTTCCTTTGTTGGGATATTAGGTATTTGTGTGTAATATCAGATAATGATGACTGAGGTGATATAAGACGGATCAATTAGTGATCTTTACAGCAGTGCTTTACCACATCCTGACATTGCCATTAGCGACAATTAAAGTACAAAGCAAAAGTATGTGACATTGAACTTTTGACATTGTGAGTCTCATTCAGACTATGGTATATTAAATAAATAGGAACGAGGCCTGGAGTCTTTTCAGGTTAAGATGGGAGACAGAAGAAACTGCATATTTGTAATGTCCTTATCATGTGTTGGAATTGTTGGAATTTGGGTAGACTTTCCAGTATATATTATTTTTATTGATTTTTTTTTTTTTTCTAGGTAATGTGGTTGATTTTTTATTATATATATATATATATATATATATATATATATATATATATATATATATATATATATATATTGTATGTTTATGGTTAGTTTGTTGGCTAGGTCTGTTTATTTTCGACATTTCATAATGTCTGGACTTTTCATTTAATTTCTGTTGTTGAAAACACTCATGTGTCTTACATAGCTTCCTCTGAAGCATTATTCCCGCCTGAGTCTCACAGCACGTATCCTCCTAAGATGACTTAATTACTTTCTGTGAAACCATGCATCGAAAGCATAACCTTTACAACTGAGTACATGGCAACTGCTGTGAACAACAATTAAAAAACAGAGGTTACTGAAACAAACAGGCCCCACGCAGGGTATTGAGCAATGGACATCTTATTTTGCCATTCTGCACTGAATGTTTGGCAACCTTAGTTCAAGAATAACAGTTAGACTACAATTATAAAATGACACATATACAAATAATAATTATATAAAAATATAAAAATTAATATTTAAGTGCAGGACTTTATAGATGTTTTTATGTGCAAAAAAAGTTTATAAATGTCTAAATAGTTTAATCAAGTTTTCTTACTAATCAATATATATATATATATATATATATATATATATATATATATATATATATATATATATATATATATATATATAAAAAACAAGTTCCGGGTTCAGTACAAATTAAGCTCAATCAGCATTTGTGGCATTAAGTTGATTACCACACAAAAATAAATAAATACATAAATACATAAATAATGATAATATAATTTGGAAACATCACTTGTATTTAAAAAAAAAAAAAAAAACAATCTGGGTTACAGTGGTCAAAAATAAATTAAAATACACTCTGTCTCAAAAGTGTAGCTACGAGACGTAAACATTTTACTTGTTAAAATGATTTTAGTGTGATAAAATCACCTTCAGGGTTTACTGATGTTATGTTGTCAAGACAACGAAGATGTGATATTGGATACAACTTTAAATAGGTAAGATTGATTTTATTACTCTAAAATCTTTTTAAAAGAGTACAAGTTAAGCTCAATCGACGGCATTTGGGCATAATGTGGATTACCCAAAAAATTTAATTTCGTCTCTAATTCCTTTTCTCTAAAAAAAAAAAGAAAAAGAAAAATCGAGGTGAGACACAATGGAAGTCAATGTGGCTGATTTTTGGAGGATTTAGTCAGAAATGTGAGGCTTTAATTTTATAAAAGCACTTACATTCAACTCGTATTATTTGAGCTATAAAGTTGTTGAAGTTGACATTTTTACGGTTGTTTTTGGATTTTAGGGTTTTTGTTGTAAAATTGGCTATAACTTTACACAGAAAAGGTTGGTAATTAATTTTATTATCAGTAAGTGATATTTTGTTTATGTCTTGTGGCTATACTTTTGAAAAAAGTGAGAATTTTTAAGTTCAAAAATTGGAACCCATTCACTTCCATTGTAAGTGCCTCACTTTAACCCAGACCTCTGCTTTTTTAAAGAAAAGGAGGGACAAGTCAAAATTATTTTTTGTGGTAATCAATATTATGCCACAAATGTTGTCAATTGAGCTTCACTTGTATTAAACCCACAATATTCCTTTAATTCATATTATGTTTACATCTTGTAGCTAATGTTTCGAAACAATATTTATTTCCATTGTAAGTGCCTAACTGTACACGTGGTTTTGCTTTTTTAAAATGTGTGTGTGTGTGTGTGTGTGTGTGTGTGGGAGGGTTTGGGTGGTTTAGGAGGACATTTTTTTTTAGGTTACAAACTGGTAATTACAAGGGGTTTTATGCTATAAATGTGGTTTATGAGGACATTTCTAGAGTCCCCATAATTCAAATCGCTTAAAAAACATACTAAACGATGTTTTTATTTTATTTTGTTTTTTTATGTTCACTGGCGGCCAAAAGTTTGGAATAATGTACAGATTTTGCTGTTTCGGAAGGAAATTAGTACTTTAATTCACCAAAGTGGCATTCAACTGATCACAAAGTATAGTCAGGACATTACTGATGTAAAAAACATCACCACCACTATTTTAAAAAAGTCATTTTTGATCAAATCTAGACAGGCCCCATTTCCAGCAGCCATCACTCCAACAACTTATTCTTGAGTAATCATGTTAAATTGCTAATTTGGTACTAGAAAATCACTTGCCATTAATCAAACACAGCTGAAAGATATTTGGTTTGTTAAATGAAGCTTAACATTGTCTTTGTGTTTGTTTTTGAGTTGCCACAGCATGCAATAGACTGGCATGTCTTAAGGTCAATATTAGGTCAAAGATGGCAAAAAAATAAAAAATAAAAATAAAAAAAACACTTTCTCTAGAAACTCATCAGTCAATCATTGTTTTGAGGAATGAAGGCTATACAATGCCTGAAATTCACAAAAAAACTGAAGATTTCATACAAAGGTGTACACTACAGTCTTCAAAGACAAAGAACAACTGGCTCTAACAAGGACAGAAAGAGATGTGGCCAGATGTACAACTAAACAAGAGAATAAGTACATCAGAGTCTCTAGTTTGAGAAATAGATGCCTCACATGTCCTCAGCTGACAGCTTCATTGAATTCTACCCGCTCAACACCAGTTTCATGTACAACAGTAAAGAGAAGACTCAGGGGTGCAGGCCTTATGGGAAGAATTGCAAAGAAAAAGCCACTTTTGAAACAGAAAAACAAAAAGAAAAGGTAAAAGTGGGCAAAGAAACACAGACATTGGACAACAGATAATTGGAAAAGAGTGTTATGGATCTTAACCCCATTGAGCTTTTGTGGGATCAGCTAAACTGTAAGGTGTGTGAGAAGTGCCCGACAAGACAGCCACATCTATGGCAAGTGCTACAGGAAGTGTGGGGTGAAATGTCACCTGAGTATCTGGACAAACTGACAGCTAGACTGCCAAGGATCTGCAAAGCTGTCATTGCTGCACGTAGAGAAGTTTTTGATGAGAACTCTTTGAAGTAGTTTAAGAAATTCTGAACATTTTAATAGTAATTTTGCATGTTATTAATGTCCTGACAATACATTGTGATCAGTTGAATGCCATTTTGGTGAATAAAAGTACCAATTTCTTTCCATAAGAGCAAAATCTGTACATTATTCCAAACTTTTGGCTGCCAGTGTAAAAATGCAGAAAGTTTTTTGTGAGGGTTAGGTTTAGGGGTAGGGTTAGGGGTGTGGTCAGGGGATAGAATCTATAGTTTGTACAGTATAAAAATCATTATGTCTATGGAGAGTCCTCATAAGGATAGTGTGTGTGTGTGTGTGTGTGTGTGTGTGTGTGTCTGTGATCAACATTATGCCACAAAGGCTGTAGATTGAGTTTAACTTCAACTGAACCCAAAACATTTCTTTAAATAACTTAGTTTAATAAATTCCCTCTGATACTCTTTGTTGCTTTCCAGGAATTGTACTGTAATGACCATGTATGGTTTTTTTTGTTTGTTTGTATTTGTTTGTTTTTTTGTTGTTTTTTTGTTGTTTTATTTATTTATTTATTTTTTTTTTTTTTTTGTGAGTACATAGTATAAAAAATATTTCTACTTGCCCGATTTTCTCTCAGCTGAAATAAAATGGATTCATTCAATTGCTTGCGAATGCCCATTCGCTCATGCCTGAAAACAGACTGCATTGGCTGGGTAGAGTCACATGATTGGACAAAATGCTTTGATGGCATTTTCAGGTTTGTTTAGTCATAAATAAAAAATCAGATCAACAAAGTGAAAGCAGACCTTTGATGTAGAGGGCTGACAGAAAAGAAGGGGGCTTACCAGCCATCAATCTAGGTTTATGGTGACTATGTTATATACAATATAACAATAAAATGGCATTTGTTTTATTATCATTTTCTTTATAAACTGCAACACACAGACAGTCATTCTTACTATTGTCGTATTTCTGCTATACATAGGGCCTACATTCATCCGCTGATGATCCTGATTATGTGTTCAAGAGCATCAAGATGTATGTACAGTAATATTAAGACAGTTGTAGGAATGTTAGTTGTAAGAATCTGAATGTTAGCATACTCTTTTGATTAAATTGCATATTACTATTTCAATAATGATATTTGATTTAAATAACATGAAAAATCAAGATATTACAATTTATTTGTTTAACAGTTGTGCATTATTTTAATAAAATACTGGCCAGTAAAATACTGGCCTTTGTGACTAATTCAGATGAAATCTACTGTAAATCCAGTAATATAAAAGCTTTCAGTGCCATCGTTTGTGAAAAATAAAACGGTAGCCTATGGACTTGCTGCCCTCTTGTGATATACTGGAGTTATTACAGCGGAGGGAAAATAAATAAATACATTGCTGTTTGCTTTTTCTATTTTCTCTGGTATCTCAACAGCATTCACATTCGAAAGCTAAAAACCAAAAAGGTATTGAGATGATCCACATCGGGTATTTTCATGAGAAGGCGTTTGGTACGCCTTCATCTAGAAGAGAAATTACAAATCATCTTATTAATATCAACTAGGTCACGATAAACAATATTCATGTTGTTCGTGAATATTAATTAGCCCACGCAACGTTGCGAAGGATAGGCTCATGAATATGTGAACTAAGCCTTTACCATATCAGGAGTTCCTTTAGGAGAAGGGATAATTTGTTGGTTTATTCGGGGAGTTTAGTAATTCCGTTAGAATGGGGTCGAATACGAGTCCCGCACCGACAGCAGCTATCCCGACAGGGACAATAAAAGCTCCAATATTGAGAGTTTGGGACTGTCACTTTCCTCTTTGGCCTATGATGGGAACTTTATTCGCTCTGTTTCTGGCGTTAGGGTTGCCACTTTTGAAGTTTTAAAATAAGGGACACTTAAATATCACTGCATTGAGTTAATATGCGTAATTAATAAAAAATGTTATGTCCTTTCTGATATGCTAAAATGAGAACTTTCCTGACCCATGACGTTTTTCCGATTATTTGTCTTCTTTATCTTATTTATGTATACATTTTGGATGGTGTATACATACAATTTATATATATATATATATTGTATATGTAATTTTTATTTGTTAATTTTTTTTCCTTCATCTGTACTTGTCTTTATGATTGTATTCATACATTGTTTGATCTTATTGAACATTTATATATAAAAAAAACTCCACAGTTTTACCACAATGTGTGGACTTTTCAGACGGTCTCTTACCCACCATAGGCACATTTTCCAACTTATATCAATGTTAAATTGGCGATCTGGAACGATTTTACCGTGACGCCATCTGACCAGCTTAAATACGGGACAAATCGCATAATTTTATCTTTAAATAAGGGACGATCCCGTATTTTACGGGACGGGTGGCAACCCTATCTGGCGTGTTTATGGTGGGAGAAATCTTAAATAAACTGCATAGTCGATTTAAATTTACTAGTTTGTTTTGGTAACTTTAGATCCTAAAGTAGTGCCATAATGTCACCTGATGAAAAACAATTACAAGAAATAACTACTGATTTCCAGCTCTTGTACTAAGAAAAGAATACCTTTTTTTTTTTTTTTTTTTGTGTCAAACTTTTCGTTTTCATTTTAAATTCCCTAGAGGATGATGTTAAGCATCACTTGTTGATTACAGTAAAAGTGAAACTGGACCTATATTTGAAATATCTAATTTCCATTAAACAAGCATATCCATTAACTGCTTACTAGCATATGTGGTGACAGGGGCGGATCTACCAGGGTGGCAAACTGTGGCAAATGCCACCCTAAGAAAAGGCATTGCCACCTCAGTATAAGTATACAAATGTACAAAATATAAATGCAAGATGTTGACATTGTGTAGGGGTTTATGCATGTCGAACTGCCTCAACTCTCTCACCGGATGCACAAATGACTAGGGCTGGGAATCGATTTCGCTCGGGGAAATGGACTGATGTTAATTTTCGTGACCACTGAACTACTACACATTCCAGAAGCCTTAACAGCAATAATTCAATTCACAAAAGGATTATAAAATTACTTCAGCTAAACGATCATCAACCTGTTTCTGAATCTTTTGCACTTAGTCAGCCATAAAATGTGCTCCGTTTGTTTAAATCTTTATGACTCAATCGCACAAGCCCTCCAACACATTGGACAGCTACTTTCCAGGCATATACTGTAGTCTGCCAGTATTTTACTTTGGATCAAATTCATATAATCCAATGAAATGCCAAACTTGTGATGGAAAATTGTTGTATAGTAACAACTTCACCGATGTTACAACACTTGTCTGTAACCAGGAGATGGCAGAGGAGGATCAAGTAACAGCGAGTTAGCTTCCCAGTTCGCAACAATAAATCGGTAGGTTAAGGTTTAAATGATAAATGGACTGCACTCATAAAAGTAAGAGTCTAACACTTCTCTACTCATTCTCAATATTTTTACAGTAGGCCTATGTTTTAAAAATTTTGCATATTTGTTTTTCATTCTTTTTACACATTTTTTACATTAAAATTCAAAACCAATATTTTAAATAGGCATTACGAAAAATATTGTAATATTATATTAAATAAACCAGTACAAAAACCTGGATTTTAAAATAAAACAAAAGTGTATGTTTGGACAATTTTATTTAGTGTACAAAAGGTAATGTACAACTGCATACTAATATAAACCTTTTTATAACAAGATTAACTGATGGGTGGTAACAGGCAATTTTAATGAAGATAAAAGTTTCCTCAAATGTATCCCGATTGAAGCGTTGCACTTTGGGATGTGCATCTAGGACCAAATTTAATACTAGAATATACCTATAAATAGTAAATGCAAAGAATGCTTTAAAATGAGCTGTTTATTATGAGATTTAACTAAATCTCCCTCTTTTAATGGAATCGAAAAAGAATAGAAAAAATTATTCTGGAATCAACTCTTGAAATAGATTCCGAAAAGTAGGTATCGGAATCAGAATCGACTCCAAAATTTCTGGAATCAAACAGCCCTACAAATGACTACACAGACTGATCGTGTTATTGATTACAGCGGCAGCCAATCATGTGAAAGTATATCAGTGGTCAATGACATGATGGTTACAGCAGTAGCCAATCGCGTACTTGCTGCTGCAGTGCATGTGCAGTGTTTGGGTACTCATGCGTTTAGGTTTTTTGAGCTTATTTCCTCAACCACAACAACATGACAATATGGACAAATACATGGAGAAAAAGAGGCAAGAGATTAATTTCTAAATTTTTTTTTCCACAAGGCTTCACTGAATTATTATTTTATATATTGCCATCAGTTGAGACATTTCCTCAGCACTTTCTGAAATAGCTTTTGTCAGGTATGTGTATAATCCATATGAAACATCTCAAGTTCTTGAATATGAGTTTCTGTTTCATCTGATCTGTGTATGTTTTGTTTGGCGATCCGGCTCTGGAGTGTGTTATTTTGAATTTTATGATAAATGTTCGTTGTGGCTGTTATCAGCATCATTTAATCTCAGCAGTTTTTTCTGCAGCTCACGCTCTTTTCCGGGAATTAGAAAAGCAAAATATGTCCCCCATTGTGATGGCCTTCTCGGCCGTATTGTTTGTGTGTAGAGCATGTGTTTTGTCTTTATCTCCTGCTCTCTTACTCACTCTCAGGTGTGGGGTAACCTGGTGAGCTCATTGTTAATGGGGAGCACCAGCATGCAGTGTGTCTCAAATGAAATTACCATATTATGTGAAATATCTATTTGAGTGCTTGAATCGGTCATTAAGTATGACTGTTTATCAAAATAGTTCATTTAAAATAATCATTTATTGTACATAAAATAATTCATATTCATGAGTTTCGCAGCACTGCCACCCAAACTACTGATTTCCTAGAGTTTTATTTTTATTTAGACCTAACTTTATGTTAATGTTCCCTTTCAAATTGATTTTTCCAGCTGTTATAAAGTTAATAGGCCTACAGGATTTTATTAGCAGAATAACATTCAGTATGCATGCACTCTTCATCCATGGGTACACTTAACAAAATAAAACAAATTGGCCTGCAGAATGTGGTGAAGTTTATTCCAGATTGCCAGTTTTATGTCAAGCTAAGGAACATTTAGAATTTGTTGAAGTGTTTAATAGATAATGTCTAGGTAATCTGGATATTATTTTTTTTTTTTTTTTTTGGCAAATCAGTAGCAAAATGGTTACAATGTGTGGTTCCTGTGGAAATGCAGTTGTATTGCAAATTCATGGATATTTATAATTTGATAGTGACTCCAATTAATGAACTAGTACTTGATACAATGAAGCTTGGTACCTTGATCCATAAGAACTATGCATGGGTGCTTGCTTTGGTGTTGCCACCCCTCATAGTCTGCATGCCACCCACTTGCCACCCCATAAAAAACATTCTAGATCTGCCGACTTGTTGATGTCGATAAAGATATGTAAAGCTCCCCAAGAGAAGAGAAGAAGACCAGCCAAAACAGTCGGGAAACAAACTCTTCCTTTCGGTTTGTATTGTTCTCCTTCCTTCCACCACATGCTCAGAGTCAAATCCAAGCATTGCCTTTTCCTGGTGTAATCTGTAGCCAGCTCTTCAAAACCCCAAATAATTTTTTTCCTGTAATATCAAGCACACCATGAGAAACTCTTTGTGGCGTATACAGAAACAGGAAGATACAGTAACAGGAAGGGAGCAATAAAAAGTAAATAAATGAAATGTTGAATAAACTTAACTAAACTGAGGAAAATTTCCATGCAATTAAATTACATTATTTAATATATACTGTATATATGTGTGTGTGTGTGTGTGTGTGTGTGTGTGTGTGTTGGATGAACTTAACCTTATGTCTAAATTAATGGCCACTATTAATTTAATTCACTAGTTAAAAATGTGTTGAAGGTTATCATTTTAATTAATGTCTCTTTCATCGCTTTTAGCTTTTGACCAGTCTTTTGTTATTGCACTGAACAAGCTGTGAGTTCACAGTCTCACATTTTACAAATGTAAGTGGATTGCATGCTTTTCAATTGAGCAGTGGCAAAATGTTCAAAAATAGTGTTGCAGTAGTTTTTTTTTTGAGTGAGGGTGGGAATGCTCTGGAGAATAATATGTGGCCATAACGTGTCCATGGACATGACTTTAAATACAAATTTATATTAATGAACAAGAGAACATTTACAGTATATCTCAGGTCCTGTAACTGGTCACCATTACTTTTTTAGTTTAAAATTTTTTAACCACCTTTTTTTCTCCTCTAGTTCATTTTAAATGGCCCTGTGCTGTGAAAAAATATATTTTAAGAGTATAAATATTCCATGTATTCTTTCAATATGATATAAAATCTGCATGAAAAATAATAATAAAAATGGCAAAATGTTGTCAAAATAGTCACTCCACAGGACAGATTCTCAATTATTTTGTGTCAAGCCTGTGAAAAAAAAAAGAGCAGTGTGTTGTCATTTTTATTTTATTTGTTATCATAGTTTAATTTATTTATTTGTAGACACTAAAATATGTGTGTTTTTTATTTACAGCATGTGATCCCAGTTATCTGTATTTTTAATTGTCACAAGTAGTTGCTGAGATGAGGCAGGAGATGTAGGATCTATTTGCAGGCTTTAATAAAAATGACAGTGAAACAAACAAACGGGAACTCAAAACAACAAACAAGAACTGACAAAGGAATGCAAAAACTGAAGGGTATTTATACAAACAAGAGCTAATGAGGGAATGGAAAACAGGTGAGAACAATGAGGAAACACTAAGAGTCCTAGGAAACACAAGGGAGACAGACTGTAACATACCCCCCCCCCCCCTTTAAGGGGTGACTCCTGGTGCCCCAAAGATGGCTGAGGAGGGCAGGAAGATGACCAGGTGGCCAGGGAGGAGACCCCAGGGTAAGGATTGGGTCCGGAGGTCTGGGAGGCGGCCACAGAGTGGGGACAGGTTCGGGATGGCCTGGGGGGCAGCCACAGAGCGGGGACAGGGTCGGGAGGCCTGGGGGTGGCCACAGGACCGGGACTGGGTCGGGAGGCCTGGGGAGGTGGCCACAGGGCTGGGACTGGGTCAGGAGGCCTGGGAGTCAGCCACAGGGCCGGGACAGGTCAGGCGGCGGAGCCGCTGGAGGAGGGGTGGGCAGTGCCGCTGGGGTCGTCGTCTCTGGGGAAGCGGGCAGAACCGCTGGAGGATGTCGTCTCTGGGGGAGTAGCCGGAACCACTGGAGGAGTCGTCTCTGGGGGAGCGGCCGGAACCACAGGAGGAGTCGTCTCTGGGGGAGCGGCTGGAACCACTGGAGGAGTTGTCTCTGGGGGAGCGGCCGGAACCATGGAAGACTCTGAGGGCAGAGCCGGGGAAGAACCTGAGGGTGGGCGGAGCCAGGAGAGGCTCAGCGAAGGCAGGCGGAGCCATGGAAGGCTCTAAGGATGGAGCCGTGGGAGGCAGAGCCGTGGGAGGCTCGACGAGAGCTGGCAGCGACTGGGAACAGACCTCCTTGGTCGTGAGCACTGGCGGCGACTGGGAACAGACCTCCATGGTTGTGAGCACTGGCGGCGACTGGGGAACAGACCTCCGTGGTCGTGAGCACTGGCGGCGACTGGGAACAGACCTCCATGGTTGTGAGCACTGGCGGCGACTGGGGAACAGACCTCCGTGGTCGTGAGCACTGGCGGCGGCTGGGGAACAGACCTCCGTGGTCGTGAGCACTGGCGGCGACTGGGGAACAGACCTCCGTTGTCGTGTGCACTGGCGAGCACTGGTGGTGACTGGGGAACAGACCTCTGTGGTTGTGAGCACTGGCAGCGACTGGGGAACAAACCTCCATGGTCATGAGCACTGGCAGAGACTGGGGAGAAGGTGTCCATTTCTTTCTCCTTTCCCGGACAGCTGGGAGCGTAGTCATGGGAGCAGACAAGGCCCCAGGCACTGGCTCTGGGATGGTTGAGGCTATAGGCGTGGGCGCTGGCTCGTTGGCCGTGGCAGGCATGGGCGCTGGCTCGTTGGCCTTGGAAGGCTTGGACGAAGGAGCCGTGGATGGCTTGGGGTAAGGAGCCGAAGATGCAGGTTTTGGACCAGGGTTCCCGCCATAATCCACTGTGTAATGGGAACCGCAAAGTTCCAGAGCCTTCTCCACATATTCACAGAGGGTCCAGTGAGGATCAGCCGGAGGCATCAGTTCCTTTAGTGCACTAGTCTATAACGTCTGTGTAAGATCAGTGATGGCTAATTACACTTTGTTTGAAAAAAACTTTGTTTGAAAAAAAAACCTTTTAGCCTTTTGACATTTGCATATAAATTACTGACCTGGTCTCCACGTTTACATTTATATGGGTGCTAAATTGCAGATGGTCTTTATCACTATCAAAAGGATGCTAAAACAGGTCTCCTCTGAAGTGTCTCCATCAAGCTTCAAACACATTCCACAGAAAGGGAGGTGACTCCCCCCCGTGCCAGGCACCAGAGCAGTTGTCTGTCTCCAGTAATTCCAATACACGTCACACACACACCTAAAGACATTTTCTCTATTTAGGCCATAGTAAGCAGTTATAAATGTATCTGCTATGTGCATGTGTTGTATGTATATTCCCCTATCATATTAACTTAGTTAAAACCCTTTACTTGTATTAGTTAGACGTTAAATGCCTATATTCAAGTGTATGAGTGTATCTCTACTTTAATATCGTCTGGAGGTTACCTTCTTGGTATCAAAATGATCTTCCCTTTATTTCTCACACAATAATGTACACCATGTGATCGTGAAATGCATCGAACAATTCTTACTATGTTTTGAATTAAAAGCTGCACTAGCGGTCCAGATCAGCAATAAAATGCGAATGGGCCATAAACGGAGACAAAGGATGTTTCTCCCGCTCAAAATGCATGCCTCTGGTTGGCCACTCCACCCACAAAATGGGTGCGGCAATGAACTATCAAAACTCCAGAGCGCAGACTAATCATCGCTCAAAACTTCTTCTTCTTGAGACCAGCCCACTCCAAAACTCTCTCTTGAGTTTAACCTTCTGGCAGTGTTTACCTTCAAGTAACTTTGTGGATTTCCTGTGGACTTCTTCAACTCACTCCTAAAGAAATCATCGAGAACCTCGTCTACCGCATCAAGACTCTTATTCAGCAACAAACCAATGCAAGTAACAATTTACAACTGATTAGATGCGCGTTTAAGTTTGAACCCCTTTTAAGGTGAATTGTGCCTCTGATGATTCTCATTTAGGTTGTGGTTAACTGAGAGTTTTAAAACCCTTGAAATACTGCCATTCTTTGCTCTCTCTCTCTCTCTCTCTCTCTCTCTCTCTCTTTCCTTACATTCCTTCATTCTATATATGTATGTTTTGCTTAGTTTGTTTGTATGTTAGTTATAGTTTCATTTATTAAATCCCTTATATTCACGATTGATTGTCTCTGTGTTCCGCTCACAATTCAAAGTCACTGAATGTTGCTCCTTGCTACATGCTAAACTACTGCTAGCACTGTATAAGTAGGAAGACTATTGTTCCTTGGCCAGGAAAGTAATCTTCCAAGAGTTGATAAATAATTATATTGTCTGCTCGCTGGACGGACAGATCAAGTAATTGTAATATCGATTCTGCTACAGTTAATTCTAAGATCTAATCTAAATATTTATTATTAATTATAACCAGTTATAATTAATTATAAATACTTCCCTTTTAAGCTAATTTGCTACAATTCACTAATTCTAAAAATTCACAGACGTGACCCTCAACTGGATGGCCCCCATGCTTGAGTAGCAGAATTCAGACAGCCGCTAGATCCATGTGGGTCAGTTCTTCTGTCACAAGTAGTTGCTGAGATGAGACAGGAGACGTATGATCTATTTGCAGGCTTTAATAAAAATGATGACAGTGAAACAAACAAACAAAGGAATGCAAAAACTGAAGGGTATTTATACAAACAAGAGCTAATGAGGGAATGGAAAACAGGTGAGAACAATGATGAACAGATGGTAGTGATGAGGGCAGTGCATACTGGGTAACGTAGTCTGGGGGAAACACTTCAAAATAAGAGTCCTAGGAAACAGAGGGAGACAGACTGTGACATTAATACTTGGCTTTAAATCTCTTTTTCTTTTCTTTTTTTTTTTTTTTTTTTGCATTTCAATGTATCAAAAAAATGACAATCTTTTGGTCCTATATAGAGTGTTTGTGCTCCATCTTCAACCTCAGGTGTTTGGGCTACTAGTGTGAACTCTGACTGGTGGGATGGAGTATCTCCAGGCTCCAGCACTGGGGTGGGTAATGTTTGTATCAGTCTTCTACTGGGCGCTTACCATCATTCTCTTCCTCTTACACCTGACCACGGTCAACACCAAGATTCCCCACATTCCATGGAAAATTTTGGTGAGTAGATTTCAATTAAACGTAACTAAACCAAACCACACAAATAAATGTTATAATCATTTACGTATTCTGTGTTGAGTTCAGGGAAAATTAACCATTGTTAAAATGGATGTAGATGTATTAAAAAGGATTTATGTGTTTAAAATGCATGAGTTTATTTGCACTGGGTGAAGTTTTATTTTCACCAGGCAAGCCTCTATTAATCTGAAGTCTTCTTTATTTACAGGGAATGTGTTTTATTGGCAGTGATTCTGTATTGTACCTAACAGCAGCTGTGATTACTGCTGTATCTTTGAATGTGGCCATCAGGGGATGCTACTGTTTAATCAGCTGGGTGGCATCAATTGTATGAAACTCAGTTGATTAGTTTAGCAATAGAATACTATTGTTTCCATACAAACATAGCCATAGCTACAGTGGAACAGTGTCTTTCCTTCCACAAGTATTGTTTTGCTGGACTGAGATAATTAGATTGACAATAACTAAATAGATATCACTAAACCCAATGTGTCCAATAATTACTTTAATTACATACTATAGTTTTAAAGATAAAAATAATATATACAAATTTTAATTGAGATAACAAATTCCTGTTCTTTTCCTTTTCAGATATTTGCCTCACTGTCTATGTTGAGTTATGCAGGAAATACAATTATGAATTTCAAATACTGGAGATCAAAAATTGAAGATACATAAGCATGTATTTCAGTGTTTGTTTAACTTGGGAAAAGAGATTGAAAGAGTGGGAAAATTATAAATATATACAAATAAAAAAAATTTTCATTAAAGTGAGATAGAGAGAGAGAGAGAGAGAGAGAGAGAGAGAGATGCTGTGGTTTTAGGAAATTGCTAAACAAATATTTGTAGCACTGTACTTTTAAAGAAAACTTATAAAAATATGTTTATGAATTATTGTTATTGTTTCATTGCTATTGTATATGTCTCAAAGGGATTCCTCTATTTATGTTATGTAGCCTATTTGATTTTATAAATCAATTGATTTTACAAATGTATTTTTTTATTTCTAATAGGTAAACAGAATAATTTTGACAGTAATCAGAAAATGTAGGGTACAATGGGGCAAAAGGTACCCCTTAAGGAAAATGTCCTGTTTTCTGGTCACAAAGTGTATCAAGATTGAAAAAAAGAAATGTATTTTTTTATGTATATTAATGGAGAAAAACAATTTGACAGGTAAGGGGTGGTGCTTCGCTGCTGTTCGGGACACACAGGACTGATTGGTGTTTACACCTCAAATAAGATGTAGTCATGCATTTTTGACTGCCTTCTTACACTCAGTGACCACTTTATTAGGTACACCTGTACACCTACTTATTCATGCGATTATTTAATCAGCCAATCGTGTGGCAGCAGTGTAATGTATAAAATCATACAGATTCGGGTCAGGAGCTCCAGTTTTTGTTTACATCAACCATCAAAATGGGGAAAATATGTGATCTCAGTGATTTCGACTGTGGCATGATTGTTGGTGCAAGACGGGCTGGTTTGAGTATTTCTGTAACTGCTGATGTCCTGGGAGTTTCACGCACAACAGTCTCAAGAGTTTACTCAGAATGGTGCCAAAAACAAAAACATCCAGTGAGCGGCATATTTGCAGACAGAAATGCCTTGTTGATGAGAGACGTCAACTGAGAATGGCTAGTTCGAGCTGACATAAAGGCTACGGTAACTCAGATAACCCCTCTGTACAATTGTAGTGAGCAGAATAGCATCTCAGAATGCACAACCTGATGAACTTTGAGGCAAATGGGCTTCAACAGTAGCAGATTATGTTGGGTTCCAATTCTGTCAGCCAAGAACAGAAAATTGAGGCTGCCTTGTGAGCTCCAGCATGCCTAATCTAGATAAATCACCAAAGGGCTTGAGGCCCATCTGGTCTCAAGAACTAGAGACGGGTCAATAGTCATGCACAGTTTGATTCTTATCAAGAATGAACTAAGAAACAGGCATCATTTTTCTTTGCTCATCCTGAATGCTAGACTGTATATCACTATAGTTTTTCATGTGATGTTATGTGAAAGACAGTGGACCACCTGATCTTTTAGTGACACTTAAATTTGCAATCCGACAAGCCCCAGCAACAGGGGAGCTTTTTACCACAAATACTATCCTTTCTCCCATTAGACAGTTATTGAAAAACTTTTGATTTAATCACTTTGAACAAAAATGTTGTTAAAATTACAATTAAGTATTTTGTCTCAAAACAAATGTGATAATTTTTTACAAATTATAGCATTACATAAATTTGCAGCATTTTAAAAATTATTAAATAATAGATTAAATTACCTGAAAATCATTATTTAGACACTGCATTGATCTTGTGGATCAGGAATTTTTTTTGCAGTGCATAGTGACAAACAGGAAAGTGTTTTGGAAAGTGCAGTGGTAGTTTTTGTTGCTATTTAGTGTTTTGGGCAAAAATAAAATAAAATACGCCTTTTACCCCGGGGGACCTTTAGCCCTGTTGTATCTTCTAATACATATTAATAACATACCAAATCACAGCATACTGCCTACTACATGCTTTAACATTCAACTTTATATACAGTATTATTGGCTCAAGTACTCATGCAGCAATCAAAACTTATTTAATTCTCGGAAATATTAAAGTATTCCAAACTTTGTTTATACAGTGCATTAAAGACTACATGTATGTGCAAAATGCTTAACACACTGCAAGTTGTTATTATTGTTAAATTGTTCTGGTTAAGTGGCATGTTACCATTAAACCACATGAAAAATTTAGAGAATTGAGAATTAAAGGTTGGCTCAATTAAAGACATGCAAATAATTGCCCCAAAACATCAATATGTATTGTGGTGATAACATCTGAAAGTTTTCTATTAAAATAAAAAATGTATATTCACTGAGCACATTTAAATGTCTTCAGTCAATATGTCAAGTCAAACTGAAATCTTTTTATCGGCTGAACAAATCATAGTAAACGAAAAACTGCCTACGCATGCGCAGCCTGACAAACCGTACGTTGGAAAGGTAAATGTACGTACACGTTGGACCTGAGCTGGGAATGCGTTACGCAGTGCCGAAGTCGGAAGACACGAACAACCGTTGGTCCCAAGAGAAGAGAATACCATCATCTTGAGTTTCATAAAATGAGCGGTGAGGATTGAGTACTAACTGCAGCTCTCATTCTGTGACTTTAACATAATGTAGACTAGAGAAATCCTGTGGCGAAAATGAAAGGAATTTTCGTGTTAGCCTTATGGATTATTGTATTCTATTGGTTCGCTCTCCACTCGTTTTATACTCACTGAGTACATACATTTTACACTATATTTTGCAGAATTACGATAATTCCATGCTCTCAGTGGTTTCATGGTAACGTTTCATATCCAAATCAATCCCATTCTTCTGCAATAGAGTTCCGTCATAGTCAGTGTTGGTGTTACTCCAAAAAAGAAATTAATTACAAATTACATCTTCTACATTGTAATTAGATTACTGTACTAATTACTCTGTCTGAAAAGTAATTACTCATTACTAATTACTTTTCTAAAACCAACTTTTTAAAACTATCAACTTTGACCAGATGAACAATAAAAGGATAGACATCAAATTTTTATTTTAATTCTTTCAAATAAATCCTATAACAGCGGTTGAGAGGGCCCCCACACTGGTAGGAAAGCTCAGCAAAAACCGCTTGAAGTGACACGTTGTTCTGGGTACATGTGCGAACACGCCATTGTCAGCGCTCTCAGAGCGGTTCACATTAGAAGCTGCTGGGTTCAGGTCAGTAGGACTTTGGGTTTGTAATTTATGAAAAAATATATATGCCTTCCATACATGTTTCACTCACACACTCAGATACATGCGAACGGATGAGTTAGGGACCATTCACACCAAACGTGTTTTTGTGTGCGTCTGCTCTGTTTTTTCATTGTTGTCCTATGTAAACGCGCTGGACGAACGTCGTTGACTGCTGCACAGTGTCTTGCCGGCACATTTTTAGACACTGTTTGAAGTTAATAAGAACTTCAGGTTTCAAAAACGCATGTCGAGACACCAGCATTCTGTTTCATTTGTTGCGCTGCGTCTAGACTGTTTTTAGCGCAGGTGTCATGAAGATTTAACGTTCTGAACCAGTTCAGGTTGCAAAGAGGTGACTGTTACGATGCTTAACATTATTCCAGATTGTTCTGCACCAAGTAATGTTTCAGCACTTGATAAACGGCAATGTTTTTTTCCCCCTTCTTCTCTAGTGTGCTGAGGGGCCGCCGTGCTTGTGTGTTTCCTGTCTGTCACTCACTCGACGTTGTGTCGATGTAGTGACACTAGGGCTTCGCTCTTGAGAGCCCCAATCACCTTTACTTTATTCAGAAAAAGGCCAATGAAAACTGGCGAGTGGAATTTGCATGCCACGCTCCGCCCCGGACATATGGGTATAAAAGGAGATGGCATGCACCACTCATTCAGACTTGTTCTTTTGAGCCGAGCACATGTGTGTGTTCGTCCCGTCACCTTGCTATTGCCGCTGGAATTACGGCGCGTATCAGCGGTCACCCTCGCACGGTCGAGTGTTGTGCTTCCCCTGGGCGCTTCGGTGGCTGAGTCCACAGGTGTAAAAAAAGAGTATATTCAAAAGAGTATATTTTCTATAAAAGAGCTCGCACAAACGATTGGTGTCTTTTTAAAGATGTCCTTTCGCCTTTGTGCTACTGGGTGTGGCTGTTATCTCTCCCCACCGGATGGTCACGAAATCTGTCTCAAGTGCTCGGGTCACCAGCATGCCGATGCAGCTTTTGTGGATGGGTCATGTTTTCACTGTGATAACTTGCCCATGAGAACTTTGCGGTCGCGGCTCTCTTCCTTCAGAGAGCCACCGCGGCTGCTTCCCGACCCAGTCCATCCTGCATTGAAACTCAGGCGGCTGGGTCGGCGAGCGCCGTGGCCTATTTGGCTGTGGATATGGGAGCTTCTCCACCGGCTCAGTTCCCGCGGACCTCCCATCCTCCAGCACGCTCGTTCTGCCCGGTAGTGTTCATGAGTGAGGCAGGCAGTCCACCTTAGGGTGGATTTAATGTCTCGTTCGGGGTTCGCAATGAGGATGAGTTATCGGTCACAACATCAGAGGGTGGGCTCCTGCTTTCGGAAGTGGACGAGTCTACTGAGCCCCCGCTCTCGGGCGGTAGAGCTCAGGACAAAGCAGACGCTGAGTTGATTTGCACGAGTGTAGGACCGACCCAGGGCTCATGCAGGAACTGCGCACCGTGACCGACCTCGCTCTACGGGCGACGAAAGTCACAGCACGCGCCCTGGGTCAGACAATGTCCATTTTGGTGGTCCAAGAGCGACATCTGTGGCTCAAACTTGCGGCGATGCATGACGCTGAGAAGGTCCGCTTTCCCAATGCACCCGTCTCCCAAGGGGGCTCTTTGGCAACACTGTCGAGGACTTTGCCCATCAGTTCTCGATGGTGAAGAAGCAGAAGGAGGCCATTAAACACATCCTGCCACAGCACGAATCTGCCACCTACTGCCCTCCCACGCCCTGTCTGCCTCTCTTCAAGGCTGTTCTCCTGCGGCATCGGCCCCGGCTCCCCTTCCATCGGAGCCCGTGCATCAGCCTCTGAGAAGAAGGTCCTCCCACAGGAAGGCGATACCTAGCAGGCTTTTTGCCAGCAGTGCTAGACATGATCACTCAGGCCAGAGCCCCCTCCACGAGGCGGCTGTACGCACTGAAGTGGCGTCTCTTCGCAAATTGGTGTTCTTCCCGTGGGGAAGATCCACAGAGATGTGCGGTCGGGTCTGTGTTGTCCTTTCTACAGGAGGGGCTGGAGAGACAGCTGTCTCCCTCCACCCTGAAGGTGTACGTGGCTGCTATAACAGTGTATCATGATACACTGGATGGGAGACCCTCACGGCAGCATGACCTGATCACCAGGATCCTTGAGGGTGTGAGGAGATTGAATCCCCCTAGGCCATGCCTGATTCCCTCTTGGGATCTCTCTGTGGTCCTACCTGCCCTACAGAGAGCCCCCTTTGAGCCCCTGGGGCAGGCCGAGCTCAGCACTTTGTCGCTGGAGATGGCCCTCCTGGTGGCGCTCACTTCTATCAAGAGTGTTGGGGACCTGCAGGCGCTCTCTGTCACCAACGAATGACTGGAGTTCAGGCCAGCACACTCTCACGTGATCTTGCCCAAAGTTGCTCAAAGTTCCCACCACTCCCTTTCGGGATCAGGTGGTGAAACTGCAAGCACTCCCTTCAGAGGAGGAAGACCCAGCCAAGTCTTTGCTGTGTCCAGTTTGCGCTCTGCGCATCTATCTGGACTGCACGCAGAGCTTTAGATGCTCGGAGCAGCTCTTTGTCTGTTTTGGGGGGCAACAGAAGGGGAAAGCTGTCTCCAAACAGAGGCTGGCCCATTGGATTTTGGATGCCATTTCTCTGGATTACCAATCACAAGATCTGCCGTGCCCTTTGGGAGTCCGGGAGCACTCCACTAGAGGTGTTGCGTCCTCCTGGGCACTGGCGAGGGACACCTCTCTAACAGACATATGCAGAGCAGCGGGTTGGGCTACACCCAATACCTTTGCGAGGTTCTACAACCTTCTAGAACCGGTTTCGACCCAAGTGTTATGGGGTAACAACAGGTAGGCCGGGCAGCCGGTCGGGTATATTGCTTGCATTTGCGCCTTTCCCCTTGCAAGGTGATAATGTCTACAACAGTTCCCCGCAACTGGTGAACACTGGATGGCTCTTTAATTTTTAAGCACTATTCGGTGACAAACTCAGTAGAGGAGTAATGCCGCCAGGCCCAGTACTTGTGGTATACCCCTTTTCAGGTGAACCCGCGTACTTGGGCTAGTGCTCCATACATGGTGATTCCCCCCTCGGTAATCCCATATGATGTGTTTCCACTGTTCGGTTTCCCCTCAGGTGAACCCTGTGTTTCCCCTCGACAGGGCTCTGCTCTGCCTCGACCACTGTTGCTGTGTACCCTTTCCGTAGATTGGGTCCTCCCCAGTGTCATCATTCCAAATGTGAACTTCCCCGTCGGTAAGTCCATGTGAGGTATTCTCCAAATGTTAACCTCCCTCCAGTAGGATGTGGTCTCCGTTGTGCTGTTCCTCCTGGAGAGGGAAGAGCACTTCCCCAGCGCTATTCTAGCAGGTGCTCTGTAGGAAATTGCTTAATACAAAAATCAGGAAAGGCCACTGCCTGTAGCCTTCTCGGGTAAGTGCCTACTCCCACCCTTATCAGGACCAGGGAAATGCCTTACCTAACTTGCTGGAAGGTCACGACGTGTTCGAGCACTTGCTGATAGGCACGCAGCAGCCTACCCGTGTCCGCTCCTCCATACCTCATGACACGGTTCAGTGCCTGGGTGTTTCGTATAGGAACCCTTAGCGCCACTACATCAACACAACATCGAGTGAGTGACAGACAGGGAACGTCTTGGTTACTGATGTAACCTCTGTTCCCTGATGGAGGGAATGAGACGTTGTGTCCCTCCTGCCGCAGCGCTGAACTGACCACTGACATGGCCGGGACTCTCTCTCTCGGCTCCTCAGCACAAATCTGAATGAGTGGTGCATGCCATCTCCTTTTATACCCGTATGTCCGGGGCAGAGAGTGGCATGCAAATTCCACTCGCCAATTTTCATTGGCCTTTTCTGAATAAAGCAAAGGTGATTGGGGCTCTCAAGAGCAAACCCTAGTGTCACTACATTGACACAACGTCTCATTCCCTCCATCAGGGAACAGAGGTTACATCAGTAACCAAGACGTTTAATGTTACTGTTATAAATGTTGCCTACGATGCTTACAAAAAATACAGCCTTTTGCAACATGGTGAACAATACACTGCAGCGTCAGAATATAAGCTCCAGATGAAAGTAAAGTAAATAACACAGGAATATAATACGAATGTATAAATCCTCAATGTAATAATAATAATACTGTATCATGTTATAATGACAAACTGGACAACAATAAATACTGTAATTGATGGGTTATAATATTCATAAATACCAACTAAATTCCAAAATGTTGCTGGGTGAAGTAGTAGGTTTTTGCACACTGGACAAACTGAGCTGAAATCTGCTTATAAAAATCTTCACTTCGGTTCTGCTGAAAAAGGAAAGTCGCACATCTGGGATGGCTTAAAGGTAAGTAAATCATGAAAGGATTTTAATTTTTGCGTGAACTAATCCTTTTTAAGTGTACAGTGACAAAAGCTGAAACCACTGAAACAAATACACATTAATAGCTAAAATTAGGAAGTGGGAGTAAATACAGTTGTACTGTATTACTGAAAACTGCATTCTACAGAGTACAGAGGCTTGGGAGAACAACACAAGCAGCACGCAAATGGGAATTCTAGAAGTGATGGATCTGCATTTCCATATCAAGATCATTCTCCAATGCGGTCAATGATGCAGCTGACCTGAAAGAGCATGTGGTTACGGGTAACTTGGGAGACTTACTAATGCTTTTATTATCCTCTAGAGCAGAGGTGGGCAACTCCAGTCATGGAAAGCCACTGTCCTGCAGAATTGAGCTCCAACCCTAATCAAACACACCTTGAGATCCTGGAGATCTTCACTGATTTGTTCAGGTATGTCAGATTAGGGTTGGAGCTAAATTCTTCAGGACAGTGACTATCCAGGACTGGAATTGGCCACTCCTGACCTAGAGGATAACAAGGACTGTGTGCTATATACAGTATATTTCTTTCTTTCTTTCTTTCTTTCTTTCTTTCTTTCTTTCATTCTTTCGCATCATAGTTATTTCAGTTTTATGATTGTGCTGTAATTCTTTGGTAAGCTACACTGGCATCAGTTCTGCAAATATTTGTCAGATAATGTGTTTTCAGTTGTTTATTATGTTTAAAATGTATGTACAGTTTGATGGACCCACCTTTTTTAAGCTGCTTGTAAGAGCCATCTTGAATATATGTGACATTATTTTTCAGTCATGTGTTTTACTCTATAATCTAAGGTGAAGTATTGTCTACAAAAATGATTCTGTTGTGCAGGTGATTAATAAAGTGTTAATAAAGTGTACGTTAAAGAGAGATATTATGTTTCATGGATTGCATTTTTTTGCCAATTATATGTTATACATTATATACTTTGGGACAATTAGAAATAAACAATTCAGTCAACTGTAAAAAACTGTTAGACCTCTAAAACTCAAACTTTTATAGTGACTTGTTGTATTGAAATTTTTCAACTGGCACAATTAAAATTCTGTGAATTGAATATTCTCTGTTGCGGCAACAGTCTCTTGACATTGGCTCAATCAGAAATTATCTGTTGAGCCAATGCTAAAAACCTGTTGCTGCAATATAGAGAATATTCAATTCACAGAATTTTAATTGTGCCAATTAAAAAATTTCAATGCAACAAGTCACTATAAAATTTTGAGTTTTAGAGGTCTAACATTTTTTTTTTTACAGTGAATTGCTCTTGGGATCAACATTAAGGAATGGACTTTCAAATCATAATGAGCAGGATTTGACTGCCCATGGTGATGTTTAATTCAGATACCTTAATATCATCAGTTCAGGGTTAAAACGGAGGCAGTTCGACCCAAAAGTATGAAAGTAAAATTAAAGGAGTAGTTCACACAAAAATGAAAATTGTCTTATCATTAACTCACCCTCATGCCATCCCAGATGTGTATGGCTTTTTTCTTCTGCCAAAAAAAGTAATATTTTTTGAAAAATATCTCAGCTCTGTTGGCCCATTCAATGCAAGTGAATGGTGGTCAGAACTTTGAAGATCCAAATATCACATAAAGGGATCATAAAAGTAATCCATACAACTCCAGTGGTTTAATCAATGTCTTCCAATCAGTTTTGGGTGAGGACAAACCAAAATATAACTCCTTTTTTACTAGTGATGACACTATTATAATCAAGCTTTAAATCACGATCGACAAGGAGACTGCAGTAAAGATGTACAGTGAAAAAGAGGTAACATTTTGGTCTGTTCTCATCCAAATACCAACTGGATCACTTTTGAAGACACTGATTTAACCGCTGAAGTTTTATGGATTCTGTTATGCTGACTTAATCTGCTTTTTGGAGCTTCAAATTTCTGGCCACCATTCACTTACATTGAAATGGCCTACAGAGCTGAGATATTCTTCTGAAAATCTTCATTTGTGTTCTGCAGAAGAAAGAAAGTCATAGAAATCTTACATGGCATAAGGGTGAGTAAACAATGAGATAATTTTTATTTTTGGGTGAACTATCCCTTTAATCGATGCTCTTCAATGAAACATTAAAATAAAACCAAATGTGAATGCATATAACTAATTATTACCTTTTATTTAGTCATCTTATAATAATAAGGGTATTCATTGTCATCAGTGTTTCATTCTGTGATCCTGCATGTCAAATACGACTGACAAATATTGATGACATCTTGGATAAGTTCCCTACACTAAAGTTTTGCACCTAAAGCACCCAATATTGATGCACAAATGTGGATTTGTTCTACAAGTCTAAAGCATATAAAGAGAATGAACTAGTCTTAATCAACTCACCAGAAACCATGATTCAGTTTATAATAATTTCAAGTATAATCTGCACGCAGAATAAACAATAGTAAAATTCATTGAAATTTCTCAACTGAAATCGATTGCTCGATTTCTCCTTGCCTCCTATTGCTTTAGCAGTAGCAGTGCTAGAGTTGGAAGTGGTGACTGGGCAAAATAGCTTATTGTGTACACCATTGTGGTGGTGTGGGCTATAAAACTTCACACACACATACATAACCCCTAAATTATTCTTGTTATCTTAATAAATGACTTCATACTTTGATTTTTGTCTCTGCCTCTTTTATGTTGCGGACTTTATCGGACGTCATAAGCATATTTCCAGTATGTTTTGTTTGTTATTAAAGAAACTTACATTTCACCTCAGGCTCCTTCATGTCCTCGGTACACGCATGCTCATTGTATCAGCAGTACACTCATCAGACTCCCCTGTAATCCTCTGCAAACTTCGACAGTTATTTGGACCAGCTCGTTCAGTTCTTTTTGAGTCAGACACGACTGAAAAGCTGACTTTTGATTCGGCCTGTATTCATTTGAAATGCTTCTTTGGCTCAATCACTCGTAAGAGCCACCTAGTCTGTATGAGTCCAACTCGTTCATTTCAGACTCAGTCTCAGGCTACTAGTCATCTGCATTTAGTGTAATTTTAGTATGTTGTTGCTGATACATAAGTTAATGAAATTCAGATTTCTTTAAAATGTCTGTGACAGTTAGCTACACAATTTATTAAGTTAAACACACACACACACACACACACACACACACACACACACACACACACACACACACACACTAGAAAACTAATAGCCAATATTATTAACAATTTGTATTAACATCATCACTGAGTAAAACTGCCTACTTAAACTGTTAGTTCACCCAAAAATGAAAATTCTCTTATCCATCCCAGATGTGTATAACTTCCTTTCTTCTGCAGAAAACCTATTAAGATTTTTAGAAGAATATTTCAGTTCTGTAGGTTCATACAATGCAAGTGAATGGTGATCAGACCTTTGTAGCTCCAAAAATCACATAAAGGAAACATAAGAGTAATCTATATGACTCCAGTCATATGTGTCACATTGACACTCTGGTTTTTCAACAAATCGCACTCTTGCCTATAAAAAACATGAACATACCTGATGGATCTGTGGAGAAGAAATCTGTAATTCATCATCAAAAAGCTGATATAACTTTATGGCAAATTTATTAGATGTAGTTGCACCTTTAAAATGCAAGTTATTTAATAATTCCTGAGGTAATTTAAGCATGATTGCTTGTCTCATGAATAGCAGCAGTACAGACACAGGTTCGACAGCATCAGCAAATTTATGACAAATAAATGTGACTTCACTCTTTCAGTGTGTATGAGTGTGTGCGCAAGTGTGTGTTTGTGTGAGTGTGTGAGAGTGAGAGAGCTCCAAGGCCATACAGGTATTTTTCAATGCAGATGTAGCCGGTGGTTGTAAATAATCAACACTGGATCCAAAAATATATTTTTGGGGTTTTATTCTGACAACTGCTTAAATAAGAAAAAAAAAACAGCAGTCGATGGGGCCATATTTACAATATATATATATATATATATATATATATATATATATATATATATATATATATATAATATAACAAAAATAAAGAAAATACAAAAACTGAAATAAGGTACAATGAAATACAGTAGAGGCTAATGTTAAAATAAAATACAAACAGGGCATCAGCCTACCCACATGCCTCAACACATACTTAATACATATCATTCACAGCACCCTATGCACTTCAGTACTTGCTCAAACCACTCAAAGCATCTTGTGCATTTAACACATGCTTAAATAATTCAAAGCATTTTCTGCATTTAACACATGCTTTAACACTCACAGTATTTTATGCATTTTTAACCAGGTTTAAGGACATGTACAACAGTCCAAATCTGTTTTGACCTTTTTCTCTCTTTTTAAAAAAAATAAAAAATAAAAAATGAAAAATTCACTTAGCTGGGACCAAGATACAGTCACGCCGGGGAAGGTGTTCTTATTCCCCCATGGAGAAAAGACACCACGGAGACCAAATCCTGCCCGAAGGCAAGGTTAACATGTGGAGAATACATCACATGGACTTACCAACCAGGAAGTACCACATTTGGAGTTCCTGCGGTAGGTCCTGCCTGGAAGGGAGGAGCTCTACAAGTGCAGCGACTGGTGGCAGAGCAGATCTCTGCCCAAGGGAAGACACGGGTTTACCGTCAGGGAAACCGTACTGTGGAAAATACCTCATATGGGGTTACCGACAAGGAACCACCACATATGGAGCACTTATCCCAAGTACAAGGGCTGACATGACAGGGCATACTTCATGAGTACTGGGCCTGGCATCGAATTCCTCCACTGAATTCGCCAGGGGTCTCAGGATCACGTGAGATTATGCCAGACCAAACTCTAGGCATGTATCGCTGAGAGAGAATGACTGCAGGTCCCCAACCCTCTTGATGGAAGTGAGCGCAGTCAGGAGGCCGACTTCAGTGAGAGGGCTTCTAGCTCGACTGACTCCAGGGGCTCTCTGTAGGCTCAGCAAGACTACAGAGAGGTCCCATGAGGGAATGAGACATGGCCTAGGAGGATTCAACCAACCTTCAGTCACTGCTGACTCCAAAGGATGAGATGGCGGGCAAGTTGCGACATGTGACGTGAGCACAGGCCACCTTGAGAGATGGGGGCCTTGTCGGCGTCGCTCATCTCTTTGAGCCACCGGTGGCACTCCTGGACCACCATAGTGGGCATCGCCTGCCCGAGAGCTCGCACCCGCGCAGCTCCTGTATCAATCCTGGGTCAGGACTACCCTCGTGCAGCTCTTTCAGAGCTTTGGCCTGGTGGGTCTGCAGAATGGCCATGGCATGCAAGGCGGAGGCAGCATGTCCAGCAGCACTGTACACCTTAGCCGTCAAGGGTGAAGTGAACTTACAGGCCCTGGATGGGAGCCAGGTGGCAGCGTTTTGTGGGCACAGGTGCACCACAATCGCCTGCTCCACCCGAGGAACCTCCGTGTACCCCCTGGATGCCCCGCCATCGAGGGTAGTTAGAGCGGAAGAACCCAAGAAACGGGACCGGGCAGTAAAAGGTGCCCGCCACGACTTCGTGAGGTCCTCATGCACCTCTGGGAAGAAAGGAACTGGGGCAGAGCAGCGCTCTAAGCCCAGGAACCAATCGTCCAGCCGCGAATGCTCAGGGCAGGGTGGAGGGTTCCCCTCCAGCCTGACGCCTGCGGCGGCCCAGGCAAGCATGGCCGTCAGTGCTGCGTCGGCCTCTGACTGGGCGCGCTCTCCAATGCTGTGATCGATACCTCATCCTCATCGCGAGCCCCGAATGAGACATTAAGCTCGCTCTAAGGCGAGCTGCCTGACTCATCCATGAACTCGACTGGTGGAAACGAGCCTGCTGGGGAATGGGAAGTCCGTGGGGATTCACCTGGCGGAAATGCTCCCATTAATGCCCCTAAATCACCCCCAGTGCTAACCGCCGCAGCCTTGTGCATGTAAGCAGAAGGACCAGGACGGGGAGCAACTGGAGTGGTTTCTATCTATGAAAGAAAGAAAGCCGCGATCGCAACGTTGCCATGGTCACGTTCTCGCAGTGAGAACATGAGCCACCCATGAACGCTGTCTCAGCGTGTCTACGGCCAATACACTTGAGACAGCAATCGTGGCCATCAGAGGATGAAAGACACAGACTACAACCAGGAACTGCACGTAGACGGAAAGCATCTTTAAAACGACACTCTCTCTTTTATTTCTCTCAAGTGTGGCTGCTGAAGCACCCAGGGGTGTTCTCTGCACTTATCTGTGCGATAAAGGGAGAACCCACTGTAATGCACCATATATCACACAGCCGTTTTTACATTTTCGCTTTCAGAGGTGAGTGGAACGCTAGTGGATTTCTCTATACTGCTCGGCTCCAAAAAACAATGTGTGGTTGCAAGTCGTCTCCTTTTATACCCGTATGTCCGGGGGAGTGGCATGCAAATTCCACTCGCCAATTCTCATTGGCCTTTTCTCAAAATATCAAAGGTGTTTGGGGCTCCTAAGTTCGACCCCTAGTGTCACTACATCAACACAACGTCGAGTGAGTGATAGATAGGGAACACTAGAATTCTCATTACACATGTTCTCACATATAACACGTATTACACTGATTCACTAAACTGGAAAACACTCTGGGCTATAAATCATTAAATAAGATATGATTAATTCAAAATTTACATACCCAGTTCTTGCATGTGCAGCAAAATGTGGTAAAACTCCACACATGCAATCCATATGCATCCTTCAGAAATGATCCATAACAAACACTCAGTTTTAACATATGACTCTTGTGAACACACATTTAAAGCAATTTAACAATATTTTGTGTCGAATTTTACATTTACCCAAAGAATTATCAACCGATAAACAAAACCGGGAGCTCTCTTGCACCATGTTTGTTCTGACCTTTCTAACACGAGAGAGTGCAAGTGAAAGAGAAAGCAGGTGTTGTAAAACTCCGGTGTCACAAAACTCTGGTTCTTAAAGGGGCCACACCCAATTTATGACTAGAGTTAAATTACATGAAATTTCTCCACTTAGCTATACAGATAAAATGCAAAAGTAACTAATGACAGATGAAAATAACCACAACAGCAATTTCACAACTCATACTCATCCATACACACAGATTACCCCTAGATTATTGTTGTTATCCTAACCCTTTCGCACGTAAATTCTAAATGATTTAACTGATCCCCCCAGCGTGAATTTTTTTCCGGTGGTTATTATAGAATGTATCAAATTTTAAACTCCAGTGTGACACATCAAGCTTGTCACATGACACTGGGCAGTCACATGATGGTACTCATTTGACTTGAAAAAAATTACACACCACAGCAACTCACAGAGGGCAACCTGCTGGACCTCATCTTTACACATAACTGTACCAACTCAAATATTCTTGTTACTCCTTTACATGTCTCTAATCACTACTTTGTCCAATTCAACATGATCCTTCCATCTACATTAAAACAGACTCCACCTTTGGTTTCCTTTTCGCCGTAACCTCCGTTCCCTTTCACCCTCTCACCTTTCCACTGCTATCTCTACCTCTCTTCCTACACAAAATGTATTTACCACACTTAATGTAAACATAGCCACAGACACACTAAGCTCTACTTTATCAACCTGTCTAGACAACAGCTGTCCTATCTCCTCTAAGCCAGCACGTGCTACACTACCCAGCCCCTGGCTATCTGACGTCCTTTGTGAACATCGGACTGACCTCAGGGCAGCTGAAAGGAGATGGCAGAAATCTAAAGATCCAGTAGATCTAGGTAAATATCAGTCCCTGCTTGCAACTTTTTCAGATAACGTTAAATCTGCAAAAACCTCCTATTACCAGAACAAGATCAACAGCACCACAGACACTCGCAGCTTGTTTAGAACATTCAACATACTTCTCTGCCCTCCCCCTCCACCACAATACACATCACTGACAGCAGATATCTTCCCACATTTTTTACTAATAAGGTTACAACCATCAGCAATACATTCTCAGCACCACACCCTGTCAAACACCTGTCTCCTGTATGCAACTCTTCTGTCTCTATGTTCTCTCCTTTGACTGACACTTTGGTCTCTAAACTCCTCCTCTCCAACCACCCCACCACCTGTTCCCTTGACCCCATTCCTTCCCACCTTCTCCAGGCCATTTCTCCGTCCATCCTACCTGCACTCACACACATAATTAACACATCTCTACTTACAGGCACTTTCCCCACTACATTTAAGCAGGCTCGAGTAACCCCGCTGCTGAAGAAACCCGCACTTAATCCCACACAAACAGAACACTACAGACCAGTCTCTCTCATCCCACTCATGGCAAAAACACTTGAAAGGGCAGTTTTCAATCAAATTGTTGATCTCTCACAGAACAAGCTGCTGGACGACAATCAGTCGATTTCTGCCTGCCTGGCGGACATCTCGGCCTGGATGAAGGAGCACCACCTGCAACTCAAACCAGCCAAGACTGAACTCCTTGTCTTTCCAGTCAACCCTGCTATTGAACACAACATCACCGTGCAGCTGGGTGCAACTACATTAACGCCTTCCAAATCGGTCAGAAATCTAGGGGTAACCATCGACAACAGACTAAATTTCACAGACCACATCTCAAAGACCGCAAGATCATGTAGATTTACACTCTACAATTTCAGGAATATAAGACCCTTCCTCTCTGAACATGCCACACAACTGCTTGTCCAGTCACTTGTCATAACTAGACTGGACTACTGTAACGCTCTCATTGCAGGCCTCCCTGCATGTGCAATTAGACCCCTGCAAATGATCCAGAATGCAGCAGCACATCTGGTCTTTAATAAACCAAAGAGAGCTCAAGTTACACCACTCCTTGTCTCTCTCCACTGGCTACCGGTTGATGCACGTATCAAATTCAAGGCTCTGATGCTGGCATACAGAACAGTCACTGGGTCTGCTCCAGCATACCTAAAATCATTTATGCAGAGCCCGCGGTCGGCTAAGGAATGTTGCCTTGTTGTACCAACACAAAGAGGCACCAAAACACTTTCCCGGACTTTCAGCTTCATCGTACCAAGTTGGTGGAACGACCTTCCCAACTCCATCCGTGAAGCTGACTCACTCTCTGTCTTCAAAAAATGACCAAAAACACATATTTTCCATGAGCACTTAACCAGTCATTAAAAAAATAAAAAATAAAATAAATTTAAAAAAAATTCCTGTTGCACTTTATTTTTATTTTTATTTTGAATACTATTATGATGCTAGTGATACTTTGTAATACAGCACTTTTCATACCACTGTCTCCTAAGATGATTCGCTTATGTTTTCCTCTTTTGTAAATCGCTTTGGATAAAAGCATCTGCCAAATGAATAAATGTAAATGTAAATATGTGAGAGACAAGAGATAAGTTCAGTATTAGCATTATTCCTAAAATTAGATTTTATTTAATTGTATCTATTGATCTATGCTTTTTATATGCATTTGTTTATAGATATATATATATATATTTTAATAAATATCAATATAATGAATAACAATATAAATATTTTTAATAAATACAAGCAACATAACTATAACAGCTACTAAATAGCATTCATTACATTCAATAACATTGCATTTGTGGTAAACAAAAGCCAGCAATGCACACACTTCATAGATAATAAACCAATTATAGGGAAAAAAATACACAATTTACAATAAATAACAATGGAAATATAACAATAACTAATACAAATGTCATAACAACAATAACAACTATTAATTAAAATGTGCTTATTTTATTTCACAGTTTTCAGTAATGCTTCAGTGTGTGGTACTCCTCAAAACATGTGGCAACACACAAGGGGGTGTTGCATGGCACACACATGTATTTGGTGAGGCACCTCTGCTTTGTCCTGCGAGTGCTGGATAGGTAGACCTTGCAGTGCCGCCTGGTCCTGCTGCCCTGGGAAGCTGTCTGAGGGACTTCGGAGGGGAAATGCCTAGCTGTCAGACGCAGTGGAGTGTCCAAGGCAGGGCGGCCTGCTTTGGATGAACACCGAGGTGTGCTGTGCTCTTCCAGCAGTCCTCTCATCAGGTTCATCCTGAACTGCAGGGATGTGGTGACTTTTCCTATTGATAGCAGAGCACATGGGTGGGAAGTGAGGAGGAGTGTGGAATATGACAGCATGGTCATTGTTGTTTTTTGTTAATTTTAGTTTTTAAATTTTTTAATAATTAAAAAATTATAATTAAATGCATTAATTTAGTTTACATGAAAAAATTATTAAAATGATTAAAATAAACTATTTATTTGTTTATTTATATGTAAATTATTTGTTGTTCTAAGTCTGATGTTCAAATTTCTCACCCTTAAGTTGGAAGTTCAGTACTGCAGTGTCAAGGAGGTGAAAGAAGACTTTCTTGTACCATTTGGTGGTTTTTCTGGTACAGTCAAAAAAGCCTTTCATCATGTCAACCTTGTCCACTGCCCCCATCTTTTTGTTATATTCCAGCACACAGAGAGGCTTCATCTTTCTTTTTTTGGTGATATGATCGACCTTTCCGGTGGCTGACATGGTGGATGGATGGACCATGGTAAGAAGGTGAACATCCCTCTTGTCATGCCATTTCACTTCCAGTTGTGTTCCAGTTTCTTTACATCCAACCTGTCCCTTTGTCATATTGCAGGTGAATTTTGGCATTCCCTTCCTGTTGGCTCATACAGTCCCACAAGCTCCTGTGTCCAGAGACAGGAGGTGCTGGAACAATGTGGGACTACTGTACCAGTTGTCCACGAACAGGATGTGACTCTTTTTCAAGTATGGGGCCAGTAATGTCATGACAACGGACCCAGAGATTCCAAGGCCTTCATAGTGCTGGATGTCAGTGGTGGATCCTGTGTATATGATAATGTCCTGCATGTAACCGGTGAGCACATCATATAACACAAAAAAATTTGACCCTTAATCTGTGGCGTTTAATTGGTATGAACTTGAGAAATGTCAGCCTACCCTTGAATTTCATCAGTGTCTCATCGACACACAGATCCCTGTAGGGCACAAAGGTGTGACGAAAGGATGACGTGAAAGCAGTGAATATGTTTCTGATTTTTTGCAAGGGGTCGTTGATGTTTGCCATCGCATTGCTGGAGAAGTGTAGGCAGCGGAGGAGCAGAAGGAAGTGGTCCTGGGAAAACAAAGTCCCAAAAAAATGGTGTCAGGAGCATGGGGTCTGTACTCCAATAATCACAAAGTGAGTTTTTTTCACGATTCCCATTTGGAGCACTGCCACCAGGAATGTGTACATTTCGTGAGCATTTGTTGGAACCCAGTTTGCAGTCTTCACTTTCACTTCAGGTGGTGTTTTCTCCTGCAGCTCTGAGGCATAGCGGTTTGTTTCCTCAACAATTTCCTCAATCAGTTCCTCTGTAAGCAACATCTTAAAACATTGGACTTCACTGGGTGATTCTAGAGGGTTTTGCACACTGCACGTCCAGTCATCAAAAGTAACACCAGGTCCAGGAGGGATAAAATTATTGGTAGAACTCCAGCAGGAAGAGCTTACCTCCTCCACCTCCCTTGGTGTTGTGTGTGCAGGCATAGGAGCAGTGGCTGAGGCTTCTTCATCCTCAGCATCAAGGGCTTGGAGGTTGGGGGGGCATCTCCTCATCTGTATCACTTCTCTCATTGTCAAAATCTCCCTCCTCCTCATCAGAATTAAAAAAATATTTCTCTGATCTCCTCATCCATAAATTGTTTTCTTTTTAAAGACATATTTTTATGTGGCAATTGTGTAAATAAAACTGTAAATAAATCAAATTAACTCAAGTTGTATGTGTAAAATAGATGACGAGCTCCGATGCGAGTCTGAGGTAAAAGTGACGTGCCGTGAAGTCACTTGTCACTGGGGGAAAGGGAAGACTAGTGATAGGCTATGGTCATAGCCATGATGTTTTATTTTATTTTTATTTTATTTTATTTTTTACATTTTTTAAATTGCAGTGCAGCCTGTCTGATAATATATATATATATATATATATATATATATATATATACACACACACACACATTCACAATTAAAAATAATTAACAGCATAATATGTTTCATGTGAATAAAACATTGCATTTGAAATGTGACTGTTTTTCTTGCTGTTATCATAGACATGAGCGTGTAGGTATGCGCTGGAAAATTATATTCTAATACTTCTGTTTATTTGAATATAATAAACATATCATGTGGTTGAAAAGACTGTTCGAGCAGCTGTTTTAGACGTAAATGACAAGCGTTTCGCCAGTCACTCTCTATAGCAATGGCAGCTATACAATGACGCGAAAGCAGATTTGGTGAGTTTATCATCTAGTTTTGCTGCTGTTGTACACCGTGTGTGGATATGGACAGTAAACTTATATGGTCAGTATTCTGTGTTTGTTTGAATGCATGTAACATAAAATAAACATTTCCTGTGGTTGAAAAGACTGTTCAAGCAGCTGTTTTAGACATCTAAATGACGTGCTTAGCCAGTCTCTTTCCATGTAGCAGCTAAACAGTAGGACAGCTGATATGGTAAGTTTCAGTTAGTTTTGCATGGTTATACACTGTGTGGATTGAGCAGTAAATTTGTAGTCTTCTGTGTTAGTTTGAATGCTTGTAACATAAAATAAACGTGGTTGAAAAGATTGTTCAAGCAGCTTTTTTAGGCATGTAAATGGCATTGCTAAGCCAATCCCCCTCTGTAGCAGCAGCAGCTAAACTGCGGGAAGGCAGATTTGAATTTTAAGATTTGCCAGTTGATGACGTCAGAGACGAACATTCTAATCAAACCGGTGTGATGGTACTCCCCAGGGACCACTCTGGAATGATCAAACCAGTGTGATGGTATTTGCGAAAAGGGTTAATAAATTACTTCATACTTTGATTAGTCAGATAATGTTTATTTGCAGTGCGACCTCTGACTGGAACAGGCATTCTGTACCATGTGGGAACGTTTTGCAGAACCGTGACATAAACAATAATTGAATATTTGTACCCTTTGACACATTTTTACAAGTATATCATTTTACCAGTATATAGATGTGTGAGCTAAATCTTCTAAATATAGAAAGTGCAACACTGTAACTAGTTTAGCCTGTTTTGGAACAAATCAAGCAAACTACAGGTCTGAAAATGCCTATAATCCCTCTATTACAAATGTATATGCTCACTTGGTAATCATGTTATTTCATCGAGCTCCACGTGACAGGGAATCAGAGAGAGAGAGAGTTGTGGTGAGTTGGTATATTTGTCACCACTCCAAAATTTTGTATCAGCAAGTGTGTCATACCTCTGTCTCAAGAGAGACCAAGATCTGTGTGACCCCCTTGACCAAAATCGAGTCGTTTAGAGTGTGCAAGTGTGACACCGGCTTTGTAGGTGCTCTATAAGGCTTAGGTCAGGGCTCTGGGAAGGTCATTCTAAGTCTGTAATCTTCTTTTTGACAAAGTATTCTTTCAACAGGATGCTGATATCCTTCTGAAAGATCCACTTCTGTCACTTGAATACTTTTTCTTTTTTTTTTTTTTTTTTTTTTTTTTTGCTGAATTCTGCTATTTGCCATCCAAGATTCTTTTTTACACTGAGAAGCTCATGATTCCATCAATGAACACAAGCTCACCATCACCCCTGTAGAAAACTAACCTCTGTGATTTGCAGAATCGCAGTACCTTTATGCAGTCTAGTTGAAATTCTTCCCCATGCTTTCTCCTCACAATCAATTTGTATCTAATTCTTATTGATGTCTGTAGCCATCCTTGCCACTTTTTGTCACCAGATTCACTTGATTTTACTTATGATTATCCTGTCCTGTAAGTATTTCTGTCTCTACCACTGTCTGTTCTCACTTGAGTTTTTTGCTAATATGGTGAATGGAGTGGCCTTCTTTGTGCAAACACACTTAAGCTTTATTTATTTTTTATTTTTTTTCAAGGTCCCAAGGTAAATTTTTAAAGTTCACACAGGTGTCCTAGCGGAGTAACCACATTTGTAGTTCACTGCATGTTCTTTTAACAGTTCATAACCCTAAAATGTCCAAATATTTGTCTTAATTTTTAACATCATATTCATTGTTTTATCATTTAAAACTGGCAAACGTTTGTGAACGATTTTGCATGAAATGAGTGCATGTGCTGCCTATCTTTACCTTCCTTTCTTTGCAGCCACTGTATATACAGTATACCATCAGCTAGCTAAACATTACCCTATATTATTTTGATTGAGTTGCCCTTACTAGCATTTTTTTCTACAAATTTTCATAGTAATCTGCCATTGATTTTTTTTAAGAAAGATTATTCAAGTTTATTCAAGAAGACATTACAATGTTTCACAGATATTTTTGCTTTCATTTAGATTTCACATCATTTTGTACTAAAATTGTTGCAGTACAATTATCAAAGTTTTTTCAAGAAATAATCAAGTTACAAGAGAAGCTCACTAAAGCATATGAACATGATTTAAATTATTATTTTTGCAACAGGAGACCATAAATGTATTAATTTTAAGAATGAAATATTAACCAGAAATAATTATAATAATAGCTCAGCTGGAAATTCCATTTTCTTATCACCCATCTAGAGAGCTCAGAATATAAGACAAGCACTTTAAGTACATTCCTGAAAGTTAGCAGGCTATGGTTAAACTGGCATTTTCCATTCATAAATGACTAAATTCAAAGCCTGTGGGATATATTTGACTTATGATGAAGTTGTGTTGGACTTAGGGTAGTAAACAGCCCAGTGAGCTCCAATAGAGGTGATGGCCCACCCATTCTGTCGTCCACTGATGAAACGTAGCTCACTTCCATCGTGGGTCGGATAGAAGTTAAATGAAAATCCAGAAGGCTGCCCCACTTTCATAGAGCGCCCAAGATTACTGACAAACATAAGCTCATTGACGTAACCATTGTAATACTTTCCAGACACCTGAACAATGTATTCATTCTTGAAGAGTAACATCTCTTCATCATTGCCATAATAACTCACACCAACCAGTTCTGTCCAGTTACCATCATAACTCAGCTGGATCCTAAAAAGATAGAGTTCACAGAGCAAAATGAATGACATAAAGCTACAATGTAAAAATAATACAAAAGAGAAAAATAACAGAAAACAGGATGTGTGCTCTGTAACTGCATTATAATGGGATTTCAGAAATATCCTGCTGTTGTCAATTTGTTACAAAATGTTGTTTGGTTTGACATGAGGTCCATTAATTAAGATATTGTTTTTTTTTTTTTTTTTTTTTTTTTTAGGAATTGATAAGCACAGAAAGTATTTTTAGCAAGCATCTGATAACAGTGTCAACCAGGACAAGACTACATCAAAGCGATTATATAAAAAATATTTCTGAACCATATGTTTATAGATCAGGTTTGTATATTTCTGTTCATCTAAAAACTATGGTCTAATTGGCCATGTATCTGTAGAGTGGTGCTTGGGGAAACGTACCCATTGATGTAGTTGCCATAGTAGTATGGATACTCATAAACTCTGATACCAGTGATGCGGCCCACATGTGCAGTGGAATATTCAGTTCCACTGCCGTCCCCGGCAGCAGAGGAGTAAGAGTAAAAGTCAGGTAAAGCTAAAAAAAAGGAAATAACAGCAATACATTTATGGGATACAAATGTGAATGTTCTACAATAATCAGTAGAAATAAGATTGCATTTCTATAATGAATAGCGGTGTCTACATTAGCCTTTACATAATGTTTGAAGGTTCAAATAGAAACACTCATAGTGCAGTAGTATTATATAGTCATTTTATGGGTCAAAGCTGTGCAGTTCATTGTTATTTTCATTCAATTTAAGAAGTACTTCTAATTCCTAATTCTAACAGTATTGTTTAAAAGAATAGTAAGAGCAACTTGATGCTTAATCCAACAATTAGTCAAGATATTGATTTAGTTCATGTACTTCTGACTTTCATCATTTGTTTGACGAACAGTTTTTTTTAAAAGTCATATCACAGTGGTAAAATATACTAACGTATGGGCACAGCCATGGCACAAAGCGCAGAGAGTACCACAAAAAGACACAGCATTTTGGAATGATTAGCTTTCCACTGCACTCTGAGAATCTAAGGGGATCAAAGCAAATTGGGTGATAAGTTATTCAATTATGACAAGAACTTTTTAGATAGCAAAATTTACATAACAAATATATTAAAATACATTATAATTTCAATCAAAAATAAGACACTAATTACAATCAATTTATCAGTGTGAACTCATGTTTGTAAAAGAAAAAAAAAAGAAAGAAAAACATAACATGAACTGTTCCTAAATCAAACAAATCTCTTTTTTTTTTTTTTTTTTTTTTTTTAAGTATCCACAAATAAATCATCACATATAATGTACACTTCAATAAGTACATTTGAGAACATTAATTCAGGATGTACACTGTTGTATTGTTAATTGTTATATAATGCCATTACCTGCAGTTAAGCCTGAATGGTGATGTTTGAGAAGGTATGTTGACCAAACCTCCATTTATACTCTCCAGCTCGTCCAGCCTCTTCTATTTTGTGAATACTTCAGGACATTTTTCTTTCGTCGTTTCAGGGAAGGAACATATTTAAGAAGAGATTTCCTTCTCGTTCATGATTGGCACATTTCCAAAATGGAGAAACTAGTTCTAATTTGAAATTAATATACAATCTTGGATTATTACCAATATCAAGTTTAATGCAAAAAAAGAAAAAAAAAATGTATAGTTTACTAATAATTTTAACAGACTGAGCATTATAAAACTTCACCAGCCAATGATAACTCAAATGTCAGTGTTGTATTCCATTGTTTGTATTCTAAAAAACATAAACAACTGTATTTTATGTAAGTTTCGAGAGCTGAGCAGATGTGATCATGCAGAACTCTATTGTTTGTGTAATATTATATATTAATAATATACAAGATGAAGGGCATATTTTTGCAGTTAGTGTACTGTGCATTACTTTTGATAAAAGTCTGCTTAATTTGCTAAATGTTAAATAGATAATGAACGTCATGTGCATTATCTTGAGGGAAACTGTTGAGGTTTTTTTTTATATTATTATTTATTTATTTTATTTTTTTTAAGCATATTTGTGGTCATATTGTTTAAAATAAGGCCAATCGAAAGGTATATGTCAGATGTGTTGAGGATGTGTTTTTTTTTTTTTTTTGACATTGCTCAATCTTCAGCGAGTGTGCCACATTCACCATGTACACCTTAATTGCCATTAGTAGGATATGTAATTTAGTGGTTCACTCTTATAGGAAACTTGATTTCTTGCAATACAAATAGTAAATGTTTATTTTGTTTTATTTTTTTTTGTATTTTTTTTATTTTTTTTTTGCATTTTGCAAGAATTTGAAACAATCTGCAAAATAAAAATCTTAACATATTTGCCATTCCCACACATGCTTGTAACAGCTAATAAACTGGTTACACAGCCTGTAAATTTAGTTTGTTTTCTTTTCAAAAATGTGACAGATTCTAAAACATTCCTTTGGGGATGATACATGTGTTTATTTTTTTGTCCTGAATTCAGGAAGTAATTACAGAGGAACAAAAGAAGGAGAGAAAAAAATATCTGATCAAGCAGGACCGGTTTGAAGGGTGACTTTCCAAAGGTTTTTATTACACATATTGTAATCTTACAGCACAGCTGCTGGGTCCACTCTACAGATAAGGCTTATGTTGATGTTGGGTTTCAGTTTTGTTGTTTAATATTAGGTGTACCGTTTTGTTTCTTTTTAATGTATCAATCTGTGTATATCAAACCGCAGTTTTGCGACACCTGTTTTACAGCATTCCCTCATATTGCACATGTGAGCTGGTTAGAGATGTGAATACAAGCGTTGTGCAAGAGAGCTCCCAGTTTTGTTCATCGTTTGACAATTTGTTGAGTAAATATAACATTTCACACAAGATGCTTATAAATTGCATTAAATATGTGTTCAGAAGAGTTGCACATTAAAATTGAGTGTTAGTTATGGATCATTTTTGAAGGATGCATATGGATTGCATGTATGGAGTTTGACCACATTTTCTGCACGTCACGACTGGGTATGTAAATTTAGAATTAATCATATATTATTTTATTTATTTATTTATTTATTTTGATTTTCTCCCCTTTTCACACCAATTTGGAATGCCCAATTCCTCCTTCCCTACGGCTCCGCCTTGGTCCTCAGTACCACCGGCTCCACCCTGGCCCTTCGAGTCTTCGGCTACTCTCCGGGCACCAAGTTCCATGGTGTCACCCTTCAAGTCTCTCACGACTCCGCATTCCATTGCTCCACCCCTCAAGTGTCTCACAACCCCACCTTCCACAGCTCCACCCCTCGAGCCTCTCAGGGCCCCACCTTCCATTGACTCTGCCCTGGTCCCATGCCCCGCGCCCTGTCTCGCCAGGCCACGCCCGACGCCTCAAGACCCACCCCCCCACCAGCTCCCTTTGGAACTATGTCATGTTTAATGTGTGTGTTCATGTTTTAGGGTGTCAGGAGCCGCCTCTAGTAGGGGGGATATGTAATGTTTAACTCATTGCCAGCAACATCATTACAGGGGGGATGTACTTGCTTGTATTGATTACTGGGGGGTTACCTCCCCCTATCCCCCCTGGAATCTACGCCCCTGGCTTAACGACTTTAAATTATGAGTAGCTTGTAGCTTGTCAAACTACAGTTCAAAGTAGCTCCCCCAACACTGCCAAGGATACACAACGGCAATAAAGCACAACTCCAAAATTGCAGCACTCAGTCCCAAAGAAGCTCCAATATGGGTATTCAGTGCTTCTACATGGCTGCAACAGCCAGTAAATGGTACAACAGCAATAAATGTTTTGTTTTTTTTTTTGCCTCACTTCCCTCTTTAAGACAGTAAGTATTTAGGGAAGCACAACTTGATTGTCAGGTTCCTGAGAGGCGCTAGGAGGTTAAACCCCCCCCAGATTGCGTCTCATCCCCTTGTGGGACCTCCCTGTGGTACTTTGGGGCCTACGTGGAGCTCCATTTGAGCCCCTGGATTCAGTGGAGCTAAAGGCACTCTCTTTGAAGACTGCTCTCCTGACTGCGCTCACTTCCATCAAGAGGGTAGGGGACCTGCAGGCGTTCTCTGTCAGCGAAATGTGCCTGGAGTTCGGTCCGGGTTACTCTCATGTGATCCTGAGACCCTGACCGGGCTATGTGCCCAAGGTGGCGAACCTGCAAACGCTGCCCCAGGAGCAGGCAGACCCAGCCTTGGCATTGCTGTGTCTGGTGTGTGCTTTGCGTGTCTATTTGGATCACACGCAGAGCTTTGTGAGCTCCGAGCAGCTCTTTGTCTGCTTTGGTGGACAGCGGAAAGGGAGCGCTGTCTCCAAACAGAGGATCGCCCACTGGGTCATTGATGCCATCACTATGGCATATCATGCCCAGGATGTGCCACCCCCCTTGGGGCAACGAGCCCACTCTACTAGGAGTGTGATGGCCTCCTGGGCTCTGACCAATGGCGCCTCTTTAGCAGACATCTGCAGAGCAGCGGGCTGGGCAACAACAAACACATTTGCAAGATTCTATAATCTCCGGGTTGAGCCGGTCTGTCCCGTGTGTTGTCAGGTACAAACAGGTAAGTTCCGGGTGTACCGCTTGCGCATAGTGCCTTTCCCCTCCCCTGAGATGAAGACGTATGCTTTTTACCCCCAGTTGTGTTCACGAAGTCGTGGACCCTGGATGTCCTTCCTCCTTAGCCCTGTGGCAGGCGAGTTTACGGAGAAACTCGCTGCCGGCCCAGTACGTATGCTAACTAGGCCCTGTACTGGGGTAGGTGCTCCACATGCACTAGTTTCCCTTGTGTAACCCCGTGTGATGTGTCTTCCACAAAAAAGTTTCCCTGTTGGTAAACTGCGTCTTCCTTGCCCCCGGTCACTGTGTTTGTAGAACTCCTCCCCCCTCGGGTAGGACCTACCACGGGACTTCTCCACATGAGATGCTTCCGACAAGACTCGGTAAGACTATGTGACGTATTTCCACTCTAATGCCCCCCCCCGGGTGGGTTGTGGTCTCTGCAGTGTCACCCCCTGATGAACGGACCCTATATGGCCCCCAGCTGAATGATTTAGTTCCTTTAGTCGTGGCATTTTGTATAGGGACCCCTAGTGTCACTACATCAACACAGTGTCGAGTGAGTGACAGAAGGGGAATGTCTCGGTTACTGTCATAACCTCCGTTCCCTGATGGAGGGAACGAGACATTGTGTCCCTCCTGCCACAACACTGAACTACCCGCTGAAATGGCCAGGACCTTGTCTCGACTCCTCAGCACAAAACCTGAATGAGTGGTTGCAAGCCAGCTCCTTTTATACCCATATGTCCGGGGGAGTGGCATGCAAATTCCACTCACCAATTTCCACTGGCATTTTTCAAAGATCAGAGGTTACGACAGTAGAATTTATTAACCGAATGGGGGCCATAAATATCTATGTCGGAGGGGGGGGGTTGTCACTCCCAAGGGGAAGACATCGCGGAGACCACACCCCGCCCAGAGAAGGGGGGGGGGCGGTATTTTGAGTGGAAATACATCACATGCTCTTACCGAGTCTTGTCGGAAGTATGTCATGTGGATAAGTCACATGGTAGGTCCTACCCGAGGGGGGAGGAGTTTCTACAAACATGGTGACCGGGGCAGAGGGGCCTCTGCCCAAGGAAGACGCAGTTTACCGACAGGGAAACAATTTAGCGGAAGATATCACATGGGGTCACCTACAGGGAACCAGCACATGTGGAGCACCTACCCCAGTACGGGGCCTAATTAGCACATGTACTGGGCCGGCAGCGCGTTTCTCCGCAAACTCGTCTGCCACAGGGCTAAAGAGGAAAGTCATCCAGGGATCACAGCTTGTGGACATGACTGGGAGTCAAAAGCGCACATCTTCACCTCAAGGGAGGGGAAAGGCGCTATGCGCAAATGGTACACCTGGCCAGCTGTCCTGGAAATTACCTGCTTGTACTTGACAATACACAGGACAAAACCGGCTCAACCCGGAGATTGTAGAACCTCGCAAAGGTGTTGGGTGTTGCCCAAGCCACTGCTCTTCAGATGTCTGCCAAAGAGGCGCCACTGGTCAGGGCCCAGGAGGCCGCTACACTCCTAGTAGAGTGGGCTCGTAACCCCATGGGGGGTGGCATGTCCTAAGCGTGATATGCCATAGTGATGGCGTCAACAACCCAGTGGGCAATCCTCTGTTTGGAGACAGCTCTTCCTTTCCGCTGTCCACCAAAGCAGACAAAGAGCTGCTCGGAGCTTCTAAAGCTCTGCGTGTGATCCAAATAGATGCATAAAGCACACACCAGACACAGCAACACCAAGGCTGGGTCTGCCTCCTCCTGGGGCAGCGCTTGCAGGTTCACCACCTGATCCCTAAAAGGGGTCGTGGGAACCTTGGGCACATAGCCCGTTCGGGTCTCAGGATCATATGAGAGTAACCCGGACCGAATTCCAGGTACAATTCGCTGACAGAGAACGCCTGCAGGTCCCTTACCCTCTTGATGAAAGTGAGCGCAGTCAGGAGGGCAGTCTTCAAAGAGAATGCCTTAAACTCAACTGACTCCAGGGGCTCAAAGGGAGCTCCCCGTCGACCCTGAAGGAGGTGAAGCGGACGCCGCTGAACCTGGGTGGGCGCCTGGCAAACTGAATCACGTAGCCGAGTCGGACGGTCCATGTCAGCCATCATGACGGGTTGGAAAGCGCGAGCCACGCGTCCAAACTCCGGGCAAGGGGGACCAAGGGGACAATCACGTCGGACGTACCGGCAGGTGGGGCCTCGCGGCCCGCTCTCCAATGTTGCGCTCGATAACTCATCATCTTCCCAGGCTCCGAATAAGCTACCTCCGACCGGGGCAAGCGAGCATGCTGAGGAATGGGAGGTCCGTGGGGGGTTACCCGGCGGAGGTGCCCCCATTGAAGTCCCCAAATCGCCCCCAGTGCTAACCGATGCGGCCTCATACCCGTAGGTAGAAGAACCTTTCTTACGAAGGCAAGCTGTGACAGCAACGTTGCCAAGGTCATGTTCTCGCAATGAGGACAAGATCCATCCACGAACGATGTCTCCGCGTGGGCAGCGCCCAAACACGTAAGACAGCGATCGTGGCCGTCAGAAGCGGAGAGATAACGACCACAACCAGGAATTACACACAAAAGGAAAGGCATCTTTAAAAAGACATTCCATGTGTGCTGCTCTTTTAGAATTGAAAATATATTATTTTAGAATATACTCTTGTTTTGTTCTGCTGAAGCACCCAGGGACGTTCTCTGCACTCCACGGGTGCAGAGGGGGAGAAGCCGCTGAAATGCATCGTAAATCCAGCAGTTTGAGGTGAACGGTAGGGTGAAATTGAATTCAGTGCACTGAATGCAACCGCTCGGCTCCGAAGAGAAAATCTGAATGAGTGGTTGCATACCAGCTCCTTTTATACCCGTATATCTGGTGGAGTGGCATGAAAATTCCACTTGCCAATTCCCATTGGCCTTTTTTCAAAAAGCAGAGGTGTTTGGGGCTCCCAAGAGTGACCCCTAGTGTCACTACATCGACACAACGTCGAGTGAGTGACAGATAGGGAACCACAATTATAAAAGCAATGCTCTCCATCATAGACATAATCAGGAAAGATCCCGGTTACCATAGTTACCCACTCATAATGAAGAGAAAAATTCTATGTCCACAGTTTTCCTGACCAAACACTTGACGCTGCCATGATGATTCTAATTACCGCTGAATTGTTTTCTGGTTAAGTTTTCCAGAAGAAGCAAAATAAAAACTACCAATATGATCATAATCCAGACAGAGAACAACAACCTAAGTCCATAGCCAAAAAAACTAAAACAAAAAAAAATCAAAAACAGGCTTCTGTTATGAATTGTGGCACACTTCAGCATTCAGAAAAAGTGGATATTTGGCTGCCATTGACCTGTTTCATGTGACATCTTTGTATTACCGGGTCGCGGTGTTTGTGACCAAAACCCATATACCTTCAGTGTGCAGCATTGTGGCATGCGGCAAAAGATGGTGAAACTTTTGTTTTGATTTATAAAGTGATACTGCTGCCAATTTTTTTTCTTTCAATAATGTTATGTCTTTCAAATGAAGGGGAAGAACAGGAATAAAACACTAGTTTTTGCCACTGATCTATATAGAACTGGATTGCTGATGCAACAGTAAACTGCCAACAGGAGGAGAAGCCACCAGAAGTGTTCGAATGGCCATATTGGTATTCCCTAATCTTCCCTAATTACTCTGATATTTTGTTTTTCTGCATATATATCTATAGCCACCAATTTGTATTCTTCAATCTCATTAATGACTCTGTATTCTAATTCATTCTGTATAAAAGTGGCCACCCCACCTCCATTTCCTGTCCTTCTATCTTTCCTGTCAATGTTATATCCTTGCAGAACAAAATTTAATTGAGATTTTAACCATGTTTCTTGTATACAAATTATATTTGTTTTCTTATCCTGTTGATCTATAAACTTTTTGAATTCTGGTCCATTTGCAATAAGACTTCTGGCATTCCATTGCAGAATCGTTAAAACCATTATTATTATTATTATTATGTACTTCCACATGTTGTTTGAGTACTTGTTTGAGTCTTTAGCAAAGTTTCCAAAGTTACTCCTGCTACATTCAAGTATCTCTCTGCTGCCCTTATTATGATTTTAATTCTCTCCGTTCTGCTTTCTGTTTGTGCAGAACAATTTATCACTTCAGCCATAAATGAAACAAATAAAATTTTTCCGATCACCAATCTGTCCTCATTTATCTTTTTTTGAATCAACGTATTCCCAGTCCATTCCTGTGTTTTTATCTCTCTCAGTGTCTGTTCATTTTGTTTTGCTTTTTGGGCTGCTTCAGCATAAGTCAACCCCTCAGATATTCTCACATTTGAACTTTCACAGCATGTTTGTGAGAAATGCATCCCCCAAATCCAGCACTATGCTCACCACCGCAATTGTAGCATTTTGCCTTTGCTCCTTCATCACATTTACCATATTCATGGTCACCCTCACATCTCGCACATCGTTGTTTTCCTCTGCAAACTGCACTAACATGTCCATACTTCTGACACTTGAAGCATCTTAATTGTGGAGGTACATATGGTCTTACTGGGTAACTTACATAGCCTATTCTTACTCTCTCTGGCATTTTTTCTTCATCAAACTGAAGCATAACCAATAGACTATCCATCCTTTCTTTATTTTTAACATATTGAAGCTGTTTTGCTCCAATTACCTTCCCCCCTTCAATACAGCTTTTAATTTTGTCAGCAGGTACATCTGTAGGAATTCCAGTTATTACACCAATTACCCAAGGCTTCCTATTCATCAATGTGCATGATACCGATATTCCAAGCATCGAATTTATACTCAGTGCCTTCTTTTGATGTTTTTCATCTTTACACATGATGATCAAATTTCCATCTCTCAGTCTTAGCACTATTTTTTTCTCCTAATGCTTTTTTCAGAGCTTTGGTCAGTTTAATTGGGTTAATCGTCATGCCCGGTTCTGCGAATTACAACATTACTTTAAATTCTTCTGTAATTTTCCTACTCAGGAGATCCTCCTTTCCACTATCCGTATATGATCCTTGAATACTGGTTTTCTTTCTTTTCCGATTAATTATTTTCCACCATTCATTCCCTCCAGCACTCCCGCTACACGATTCATCCTCCATTTCTGGATCGCTGCCAGAGCTACCTTCATTTTCTGCCATCAGTGCTCCAGTCACAGTCCAGTGCTGCCAACTGCCGACCGCCGATGTTCCGTGCTGCAGTCATGGCCGGCTTATGAATACTTCCGGCATTTCTGTCTTGTAACCTACTCTTCAAATGAAACAATAATATAATCACAATACAAAGTGGTAAAAAAAAAAAAAAAGTATAAAACAACCTCCAAAAAATCTAACATTTTACCCTCTCCAACTTCTTTCACCGCAGTGACTTTAAAATCACTCTTAAGACAACAGGTAGAAAATTACTAACACAAATTAGATCATAAATACAATTGTAAATATAAACAATAATAATAATAATAGTAGTAATAATAACAATAATAATAATAATAACAGAAAAATCAATTTTGACCTCTAAAAAGTTTAACACAAATCTCATACATTTTTGTTTCATAAAACGGCTAAAACACCGATCGTCAGGGACATAATTTCATGTTCCACTATATTATCAGAGTTTGGACATTAACTTTATTACCACCTGCTGGTGGAATCTCTAACCTGCAAATGCAGGAACGAAGTTTAGACTTTGTGCTGAAAACAGACTTGCTTCTCAAATGTCAGCGCAGTGACCTATTACTCAGAAAAATAACAAATTTCACTTTGCGGCACTTCATTAACATACAATAAACCCACAGTATGTGCGCATGTGACATGTTGGAAACTCAAGCAGGCCTTCGTCATAAGTTACAACTTGCAATGCGATTAAGTTTATTTCACATTACAACAACTCTGAATTTATTTGTTATTACAATAATTAAATAAATCATTAATAATTCATAAAATTAAGTCGAAAATGGCAAAAATTGTGATGAGTCAAATTTATAGAATCCAACAAGTTATGACGTTATGATGATTTTTTTTTTTTTTTTACATTGAGTCTGACAAAGGAGTTTTTAATAATAGTTATTGAGATATGACTAATACAATACTGATTTACATACTGTACATGTTTATTTATTGAAAATGAGACCAATTTCCTGATTGTATAAAAGCCATTTTGCACACTGTGCTAAAATGAAAAAAAAAAGCCTTTAAGCAAGTAATAATTATGTTGAAAGAGAAGCAAACTAATCCACAATATGAACAGAACAGAATTCTTTTATTTATTTTTTCATTAGATGTTTTCTTAATGTTTACTTAGAGCAGACAAAGGATAAGACAAATTGAGCAATGTCAAGGCGAAACTGAAACAACACTGCCCTCCTGTGTTCCATTGGTGTAGTACACAGCCCAGTGAGCGCCAGTGGAGGTGATGCTATTGCCATTCTGTAGAACACTGAGGAACAGTGTTGTGCGTAATGCATTACCAAGTAATTAATTAATGTAATTAAATTACTTTTTCATTGAAAAAATAGTGAATTCAAAATTGAAATTTAACGTCTAATGTTAAAATATCTAATTGCACTGTAGAATATATAATTAGTAGTTAGATTCTTTAGAGTAACTTAACCCAACACTGCTGAGGAAATGCAGTTCACATCCATCATGGGTCGGGTAGAAGTTAAATGAAGTTCCAGAAGGCTGCCCCACTTTAAATGATCGCCCATGATTGGTGACAAACATCACCTCATAGATGTAACCGTTGTCATACTTTCCAGACACCTGAATGATGGATTCATTGTCAAGGAGTGTCATCTCCATTACAGTGCCATAATTTGCACCAATCACTTCTGTCCAGTCACGGTCATATCTCAGCTGGATCCTAAACAGATGTGTGTCATCAGTGTTCTAATACATCATATGTGGATATATGCAAATGTACAGGCCATAAGGAATAACATGTTTAAGAACCAGAACTTAAAGGTGCACTAAGTAATTTTTTTCTCATTTAAAAAGCTGTACTCCTTAAGAAATTAAATGTAATTTTGAAATATATGTAGGAAAACATGACCACTCACCTTAAAATGAAGACTCCAGTCATATCAGTAACCTTATAAAAGCTGTTTTATTCTACATGGAGAGGGTCCACACATGGGGGTTGCCATGTTAGATACACATGACCAGCCAAATACTACTCGCTTAATCTCAGTAACCATCCTGTTATTTGACACTTTCACTCATTGATTAAAATAATCATGGCTGACTGTGAATTGTGAATTTTTACATTGGCATCTGTAACTGAAAACGATTGCGTTTGAATGATGCTGCATCCAAGCCACTAGGTGTCAGTGTAAGTCTAAGATGACATGAACAAGAACTAACTTGGTGCACCTTTAAGAAATAGGTTTATCAATCCACAATATTCCACAACGTCTCCACTACATTTCGCAAGGTGGGCGGAATTTCCGGTTGGCTATCGGAAGTGCAGTTGGTTGGCATTTTGTGTGTAGCTGGTCACTGCTTGTTTGCAAACCTTGCGGTGTGATTCTTGCTTTTTAAATTTTGTAAAATGTCTCAATTTTCCCGGACAATGTATGCAGTTAATGGGTATCCTATTAATCAAGCGAAACTGAAGTTTAGTCTAAAACAGCAATGTTATTATCAGAAACCACTCACAAAGCAAAGCGCTCCAATCCCAGTTGCTGCTTCTTCCCATGTCTGCCTACAGAAGGATTGACTTAGGAACATCTGTTTGAAAAAGCTTGGAATAATTTGTTTGTGTGCTCTTTTCACTTTATTGGCAAGAAGTCAACAGCAGGGATTACTTATATTATCCACCGTTATTAGGGGTGTGACGATACACTTAGCTCACGAGACAAGACGATACACAATACTGGGTTCACGAGAACGAGATGAGACGATATATATACAACACTATATACACTACCGGTCAAAAAATTTTAAACACTTACTCATTCTTTATTATAATTTTTTTTTTTTTTTTTTTCTTTTTTTTTTTTTTCACATTTTTAAATAATAGTAAAGTTATCAAAACTATGGAATAATTGAAATGGAAATATGGGAATTATGTTGTGACTAAACAAAATCCAAAATAAATATTATATTGTTATAGTGTTATATTTTAGCATCTTCAAAGTAGTCACCCTTTGCCTAGAATTTGCAGACATGTACTCTTGACATTTTCTCAACCAACTTCTTGAGGTATCACCCTGGGATGCTTTTTAAACAGTATTGAAGGAGTTCCCATCTATGTTGGGCACTTATTGGCTGCTTTTCCTTATTATCTGGTCCAAGTCATCAATTTCAAAAACTTTTTTTTAATTTTTTTTAATAATTTTTAGTTAAGATCACGAGAAACATTTCAGGCAAGTGTTTAAAAACTTTTGACCGGTAGTGTATATGTCTTTTATTCGACTGAAAGTCACAAAATGCAAAACAATGCAGGTGCATTTTGAAATGATTTAACTAATCATCCTGTAATGAATGTCATTTCAGTTCTACTTTCTGAGTATGAATTATCATATGCAGTAAAAGACAGAACAATATGTAAGCACTGTAAAAGGTTTTGCCACAAACTCAACTGACTGGCTTCTCTGCTGTATGATTTCACATGAGTCTCTTCAGACCTGGTTGATTTTAGTTGAGAGCTGCGGTGGTTCTGTAGGTGTCTTTGCATAGTGCTTGTGTTAGCCGCGGTGTACAGCACTATTTTCTTACAGTGCTTACATATTGACTGCGTCTCGTTTGGAAGGCTGTGTCCTCCGGAGGTCGCATTTGTCGGCCGCAAACGTCAACGAGGCTGTCTCGGAAAAAAAAAAAAAAAATGAAACGAGACAGCCTCGACAGCATTCCAAAGGCGACACAGCCTTTGTTCGTGTCTTGTCTGTTACTCTGTCGCCGTTTATTGTTTCCACTGGGTATCTAAAATGCTGCCACACAAATGATTTAAAAGTGGCGGGGGCATCTTCTATGCTAATTTCACCTTACATCATGCTGATATCGTGAGACAGCTTTTCACCTCAATGAGAAATATCGTCACGTATTAATACCCCTAACTGTTATGGTCCGGCTACAATAGACCAGAAATAAATTACATAAACGATTGCATTATTGTGCTAATAGGCAGGGTTGGGAGAGTTACTTTTGAAATTAATTCCACTACAGATTACAGAATACATGCTGTAAAATGTAATTTGTAACGTATTTCGTTAGATTACTCAAGGTCAGTAACGTATTCTAAATACTTTGGATTACTTCTTCAGCACTGGTAGATTTTTTCACTTGTTTTGACAATAAAAACTCTGCCAGTACAGTAAGACAAAATACACATGTTAAAAATACATTCTCTGAAAAACCTAAATATCTTATGCAGTATTGTTTCTAAAACAAGATAAATCAAATTGATCTTGTTTTAAGGATTTTTAGATATTTTTTTCCAGAAAACAATTCAAAAATTATTATCAAGAATATGATTTTTGCCCTAATATCAAAGGTCTTACTAGAAAAAAGAAATTATGATCCAACGCGAATTTCCTTGATAAAAAAATATGATCGTGCCTGGTAACGTGCATGTAAAATGGCTAGAAATAGCATTTTATCTTAGCATAAAGATAACAATTTACACAAGGTTTATTTCTATTTCTTCTGCTTCAAACTTACTTCAAACTTACTTCTCCGTCTGCTCGTATGAATGTAACACATCATAAGAAAGTGTTTCACCGCTGTTCAAATGCACTTTGGATCACATCATTTATATGTATAAATGTTTTCCATCTGAAAGGACTAAATATTAAATGAAACAATTGACAATAAAATGTAAAGTAATCTCTTCAGTAATCAAAATACTTTTTGAATGTAACTGTATTCTAAATACCAATGATTTAAATTGTAACTGTAGTGGAATACAGTTACTTATATATATTGTATTTTAAATACGTAATCCCGTTACATGTATTCTAACAGGTGTGTGCACGTGCTGAAATTTCATTAGACATTTTGAGAGTTTGTTCATTTCTTTTCAGCATATTTTTTTTTGTGAATGCTCCACATGTTCTGAAATGGCATTATTACTGAGTATAAAATGGAGCTGTGTTTTTCCTGAACTGTCTGTGAGTAGTGACAGTCATCGACTGCAGGAACATCGGATGGCTCCCCGGACCAGGGAAAGAGTGGGGGTTGAAAACCTAGGATGCACTTGAAAGGCGTGGTTCCAGTAGCTGGTTTGAACAGAGAGTTCTGAGCATATTCTGCCCAGGGCAGGAAACGGCTCCAGTCGTGCTGATTGACTTGACAGTAGACCAGGAGGAATTTACCAAGGTCCTGATTAAGATGTTCGGCTTGACCGTTGGATTGAGGATGGTAACCAGAGGTTAAACTCACATTGACATTGAGCAGTTTGAAGAAGGCTGACCAGACTCGGGAGGTGAATTGGGGACCCCGGTCGGAGACAATGTCTTCAGGTAGGCAATAAAAGTGGAAGACGTACTGAAACAGGTTCTCAGCACATTCCATAGATGAGGGGAGCTTGGGCAGAGGGATGAACCTACAAGCCATAGAGAAGCGGTCCACCATGGTTAAGATGGTAGTAAAACCTTGAGATTTGGGTAGATCCGTCAAGAAATCTACGGCGATATGGGACCAACGACGTCGAGGAGCAGGTAGAGGCTGAAGGAGACCAGATGGGAGCTGTCGAATAGATTTAGAAGTGGCACACACATTGCAGTTTTTTACATAGTCAGCGACCTCGGTCGCTAGGTTCTCCCACCAAAACCTGTTTTGCACTAACCTGCAAGTAACTTGAGTGCCTGGAGGTCCCGAGTAGGCCGAGTCATGAACCCACTGTAGAACTCTGTTGCGTAAGGAGCTGGGAACAAAGACCTTATCTGGAGGGCAGTCAGCGGGAGTGGGTTCTTGGTTCTGAGCTTGGGTGATGTCAGCCATTATGTCCCATTGTACGGGAGCGACAATGATAGCAGGTGGGATAATGGAAGTCACAGGGTTGTTGCCAGTAGAGGACCCATGAATGCGGTACAAAGCGTCGGCTTTGGTGTTCCTGGAGCCAGGTCTAAAGGTGATGGTGAAATCGAACCTGGAGAAGAAGAGAGACCATCGAGCTTGACGAGGATTTAAGCTTTTGGCAGACTGAATGTACTCCAGGTTGCGATGATCTGTGATCACCAGAAAAGGATGACGAGCTCCCTCCAGCCAGTGTCTCCACTCCTCGAAAGCCACCTTCATGGCTAAAAGTTCACGGTTGCTGACATTGTAATTTCTCTCAGCAGCTGATAACTTGCGTGAGTAGAAGGCACAGGGATGGAGTTTGGAGATCCTTGTCGTTGGGAGAGTAACGCACCAACTCCTGAGTCCGAGGCATCAGCTTCCAGCACGAAGGGTCGAGTGGGGTCAGGATGAATGGGGGCAGTAGTGAAGCGACATTTGAGGTCATCGAAGGCTTGACGGGCAGGAGATGTCCAGTTTAGTTTCTGGCTTTACCACAGAGCAATGAGGTGAGTGGGGCAGCCACCGAGCTGAAACCTCGGATGAACCATCTGTAGAAATTAGCAAAACCAAGGAAGCACTGTAGTTCCTTGACAGACACCGGTAGTGGCCACTGCAGTACGGATTGTACCTTGGAAGAATCCCTCGGGGGAGATAACATACCCCAGGAAATAGATGGCCGACTGGTGAAACTCACATTTCTCTATCTTGGCGTATATTTGATGTTGAATGAGGCAGTTGAGTACCACTCTGACGTGTTGAACGTGCTCATCAAGGGAAGAAGAATATATCAGAATGTCATCGATGTAGACTATCACCCATTTGCCAATAAGATCACGAAAAATGTGATTAACAAAGGCTTGGAAGAAGATGGACTATTGGAAAGTCCGAAAGGCATTACCTGGTATTCGTAGTGGCCAGTGTGTGTAGAAAAGGCTGTCTTCCATTCATCCCCCTCCCGGATGTGGATTAAATTGTAGGCGTGACGAAGATCTAGCTTGGTCTAGTCTGAATCCTGTAATACACGAGCATCCTGCTGTCTGGACCTCCTCTGTATCTGCAGTAAATACATAATCTCGGTACAGCAAACTCTTCAGGTTCTGACTAGACTCAATATATGCTTTAAAATAACCATAATTATCTACAGTTCTCAAAACATGTCCACATTTACAGCTGTGAAGGCGCTAATAGGCTACATAGCTTTTCAGGTTAGTCTGCTCAGGTTCTTAAGGAATAAATAGGCTCACTTTGGTAAAAATTACGTAATTATTTCTCACAAAATGTGTCTATTGAAATTGTGTTGTGTGACTGTTGTGTTGCAGTTCAGTAAATTCCACTTCCTATCATTCCAATTCAAATTCAAATTCAACTTCCTGTGGGGCCTGGCCAATTCAATTCAAATTCCAACTCATGAATTGAAAGGGAGTTAATTCTGAAATTCTGAATTTTGCACAACCCTGCTTCATACACTTCAGGTTTTACACGTTTGGTCAGAGATAAATGTCAAAAGTGATACTCACACATAGCCATGGCCACTGTAAAACTCCAAAGAGAAGAAGAAGAAGAAAAAGAAGCATTTTGAATAGGTTGCTGTCCAACACACACTAAAAGGAACTGAACAGATGAGGTGTTTGCTCATTAAACAGTTAATAAAGACTTGACATTCAGTTTATGCCTGTCTACTCCATAGAAACAGAGCTTCTGTGTTCTGTTAATTTTAATTTGTCCTTTTAATGAGACTCTTAACCGTTCATTCAAAAAGACTGTCTCTGCTATTTTTTTAATTGTTGTTTTTAGTCATTTGAGTCACAAGTGCTAATAAGTGGTAAGTATCCACTATAAATGATAACTAATTGCATTACTTTTGAAATACTTTACAAACTGATGCTTGTGGGGATGGGGGCATGGTCAGGGAGACCAAAAGAGAGGGACCAGAGAGAAACTGTGTGTGCAGCAAGACTAATTGACTCGTTTTTGTGTGATTATTTGGCCACTGAGTGCCCTTTTTTTCTGAGTTTTGTGAACGAAGCTGAAGAGTAATAAAATACTCACATTGGCTGTTTCCGCTGTCTCCTGACTCATCCATTTGCCCTGAGAATATGATCTCTGTTACACTGGTGCCGAAACCCGGGATTTGGAGGATAATGTCGTCTTGGTCCCTTCACCACTGGGCAAAGTAATCAAGTTCTTCGCCAGCATCCAGCAGAACCAACATCAAGCCCTCATGGATTTATGCCTGGTGCAGGAACAGCATTTCCATATTTTTCAATTATTAAAGATCGGTTGTATCGAGTGATGCAGGACACTCAAACAAAAGAAAATACAACCCAATTATTAGTACCGAAGAGCCGTCGGGAAACCCTCTTTCAGGCGGCTCACCATAATCCAGTGGCTGGTCATCTAGGTCATGAGAAAACGCTTAACCAAATAATGGCCTGTTTTTTTTTTTTTTTGGCCGGGCATTCACGGGGATGTTCGCAAGTGGTGTGCGGCGTGCCGTGAATGTCAGTTGGTGAATCCACCAGCCACCCCAAAAGTGCCATTGCGCACTCTACCGCTAATCGAGGTCCCCTTCGAAAGAATTGGCATGGACCTCGTCGGGCCATTAGAACGGACCGTGCACGAGCATAGCTTTGTATTAGTTCTGGTGGACTATGCAATGCGATATCCAGAAGAAGTGCCCCTGCACAACATCTCAGCATGTAGAGTTGCGGAGGCACTCTTCAGAATAATCTCCTGAGTGGGGATTCCAAAAGAAATCCTCACTGATCAGGGCGCTACATTTATGTCACAAACACTACGCAAACTGTACAAATTGTTAGGCATTAAATCGATTCGCACAAGTGTTTACCACCCACAAACAGATGGGTTGGTGGAACTATTTAATAAAACCTTAAAAAATATGATTCGTAAGTTCGTACACAAGGATGCTAGAAATTGGGGATAAGTGGCTCAACTCCTGTTATTTGCAGTTCGAGAGGTCCCACAAGCCTCCACAGGGTTTTCCCCATTCGAGCTGCTGTATGGGTATTGGCCACGCTGCATGCTCGATGTGATGCGGGAAGCTTGGGAGGAGGGACCTTCAAACAGTAAAAATGAAATTCAGTACATTCTTGATCTTAGAGCAAAACTTCACACTTTGGGTCAATTAACACAGGAAAATTTGCTCCAAGCTCAGGGACGTCAAAGCCGACTGTATGACAGGGGCACTTGACTACGGGAATTTGCACCGGGAGATAAAGTGCTTGTATTACTGCCCACCTCAAGCTCTAAATTACTTGCCAAGTGGCAAGGGCCCTTTGAGGTCACACGGCGAGTTGGAGATCTCGATTATGAGGTTAGGCAAACGGACAGGGGCGGAGCATGACAAATTTAGCACATCAACCTCCTAAAATCATGGAGGGGGGCAGTCCCTGTGGCCTTGGCAATGGTAGTTCCGGAGAGGGCAGAGCTCGGGCTGGAGGTGACTCTCAAACCAAATTAATTTACCCCTGTCCCATGTGGAGACCACCTCTCACCGTCACAGCTCACAGACATGGCCAAGTTGCAAGTGGAATTCGCGGACGTGCTCCCGCCTCTCCCCGGTCACATGAACCTCATAAAACACCATATCGAGACCACCCTGGGGGTGGTGGTTCATAGCCACCCCTATTGCCTTCCTGAACACAAGAAAAGGGTTGTTCAGGAAGAATTAAAGGCAATGCTTGAGATGGGCATAATAGAAGAGTCGCACAGCAATTGGGCCAGCCCGGTAGTTCTGTGTAGACTATCACAAAGTGAACACTGTGTCCAAATTTTACACGTACCCAATGCCTCGGATTGACGAGTTGCTCGACCGGTTGGGCACGGCTCAATTTTATTCGACACTGGATTTAACAAAGGGTTATCGGCAGAACCATATAACTCCAATCTCCCAAGAAAAAAACGGCTTTTTCCACACCATTCTGCTTACACCAATCTGTGACTCTTCCTTTCGGTTTGTTCAGGGCCCCGACCACGTTTCAGTGTCTCATGGACAAAATTTTCAGACCACTGAAAGAGGGTTTCCCGACGGTTCTTCGGTACTAATAATTCGACTGGAAAAAGCGCTCGCCGCCCATTCTCGATTCCTCAAGTACATCACTGCGACACATATGTTGCTATCTTCTTAATACTGTAAAATTAACGCTTAAATTGTTTAAAATTAAAATCAGTTCATGAGCATGTCGTTGTTATTTTGCTAGCCATCTTAAACTGATCTTTAACTTTATATGTTGTTCTTTTGATAAACATAGTTTACTGATGCACGTAGTTACACATACTTAGACTATTCATAACAGACTGCGCATGTGCAAGAAGTTGACGAAACTTCTAGACACGACCATTTAGAATGGCATGAACACAAGCGGAGTGATACAAACAGTGAAGCGTCTGATTGCTGATGTTCTGATACATCAGTACTCACAGAACGTCTCTTGTCCAATCAGATTCGAGGACCAGAATTAATATATAAACACACAGACACACACACACATATATACGCGTATATATATATATATATATATATATATATATATATATATATATATATATATATATATATATATATATATATATATATAATTGTTTTTTGTTTTGTTTTTTTCACCAGAACCACATGAAGGCATAGGGCCACTCAAAAAGTCATTTCTAAATGAGGATGTGTGTGTTTGGTGTCCAGTAAGTCTGTTGGGTTTTTCAGTCACACAAAACCATGAAGCAATACTTTTCCAGTGTTTGCACTTTTGGTTACACTGTCAGACCAGTTTTTTCCCAGATACAGCAATGACTCATTGCCAGATTTTGTGTATCTGTGTATTTGTGTGTCTGGTAAAAATGTGACACTCGCAACAACAAAAATGTTTCTTGCAACAAAAATACTATAAGATATTTAGATATCACTTATATTATCTGGGGAAATCAGTTCCATAACAGAGTTTAAAAGTGAATGTGATTGAAAAAATCTGTCTTTTTTGTTTGATGTATTTGATGTTGGTGGCATATTGTACTGTATTAAAGGCCAAATGTCTTTTTTCACTTTCTAATGAACAAAGAGGTTGTTTTGAGAGTTTTTCTGCATGACAGTTCTGTCACATGGCAGGGAAAAATAAATACGTTGTGTTCCAACATTTTGCATTTAATTGTATTACAAGTTCCACAGAAGATATTTTGATGTGAAAAAAAATAGATAAAAATTTTACAAAAACATTGTCAAAGCAAGAAAGTAAAATGTAAAAAAAATAAAATAAAATAAATAAATAAAATAAAATTATAAAAACAATCATCATCACCATAATTGAAAAAAAAAAAAAATACACCATAACAGTCCTCATGAAAGTAAAGTACAGGGACATTCCATTCTTCATAACAAACTTTTACTCACATTGTTGTGTGAAACATTGATCCTTGATATCTGACTAATTTTGCATGTCTCTGTAGCTAACTTCATTCTTCTAACAAATAATATCACGTAATATATACTGTATATGGGGAGCACATCATACTACCCCCTTATTACTGTGTCACATTATCTTTGAGATTTATCATTATCTTTAAAAAAAAATTATTATTATTATTATTATTATTAGTTGTTTATAAAGACAAGTAAATTAATTTCTTGAATAAAACAAACTGACTGAGATTATATAACAATACCTCCTAAACCTAACACAGACTACTATAAATATTCATCATCAATATCATCAAATTGTTAAAGATAAAGTAAAGAAAGAAATAATCTTTTCTATATATCAGATTAACTGATTCATCTAAAGGCAGAACTATTAGCCAATAAGATTCACAGGTGTGGACACAGGTGTGTCATATTTATGTATGGCCCAGTGAGCACCAATGGAGGTGATGCCATTGCCATCCTGTCGACCACTGAGAAAACGCACTTCACTTCCTCTGTGGGTTGGGTAGAAGTTAAATGAGGTACCAGAAGGCTGCCCCACTTTAAAGAAGCGCCCCAGATTAGTGCCAAACACAAGCTCGTAGACGTAACCATTGTGCTTTCCAGAGATCTGAACAATGGATTCTCTGTCGTAGAGTTCCATCTCTATTGGATGGCCATTATTATTTTGACCAACCATTGTCGTCCAGTTACTGTCATATCTCAGCTGGAGCCTAAACAAATATGTGACCAAGGCACAGAAAGATCACAGAGTGTAACTCTTAATCTAAACCATGAAGAATTCGTCAAATGTTTTCAACATTTTACAAAAACAAAATTTTATTTTCTGTTTTTTTAATAGTAACAGGTATAGATGATCTAGACTGTAAATTGTTACTTGAGCAAACTTACCCAGTGATATAGCTGTTAGAGTATTCCCAAGCCCTGATACCAGTGATATGACCTTCATGTGCAGTTGAAAATTCACTCCCACTGCCGCCTCCAACAGCCGGTGAGTAGGAGAAAAGATCAGGTAAAGCTGAAAGACAGAGTAAACAGCTATGAGACAAAACTGTATACTTTATGTAATAAAAGTAATAAATTAATAAAGGCAAACAATAAAATAACTTCTGTTTAGCATACATGTTTATGTGTTATAAGTTAGATTGAAATAACACATTTCATATTTAGGGCAACAGTTCATATTTTATTTTCATTATTAATTCATTTCAAAAGCTATCGCTAAGTCAGAATGGTGAGGACTGTGATGCTTAATAATAATAATAATAATAATAATAATAATAAAGTGTATAAGCCCCACCAATTAAAAAATACTTATGTGTTTAAGGCATATCTGAATTTATTTGATAATGCATACTTATCACAGATGTGTTGTGAGTGATACTCACGCAAGGTCTTGCCAATGGTACAAACAGCAGAAAGAATCAGAAAAAGGTACAGCATTTTGGGATAAGTTGTTGTCTACCACACTCTAAACAAACTAAGGATATAAAAGAAATTAGATGTTTACTAACTAAATTGAAAATTCTTGGCTGCCAGTGTTTTACTCTACACTATACAATCTGTATCAATGGCTTATGACACTACTGACGCAGTGTATGTGTTCTTACAGCTGCTGAGCAAGACACACAACCCTAAAAAATGTCATTACCCTTTCATTCAGATTAAGTCTATTTCATTGAGCCAACATAATATAGTTGTATTAATAAAAGCATTCTTTGTATTTGACTGTATAGGGAGAACATGTGTTGAAATTAAGTGCTATTTTCTGCATTTTTGAGCTAGATGAGAATAGGAAGAGATTTGTGGAAATTGAAATCCCCTGCCCAGTTTTATCAATGCTACATTAACACCACAAAAAAAAAAAATAAATAAAATAAATAAATAAATAATGTAGTCCCAACTCAAATGGATTAAATAAACCTTCATTTTACACATTTAAATGGATAGAACACAATTAAATAAAGTTGTAACAAAATGGTCTAGAATAATGATATTTTAGTTCATTTTAATTAAGTAATGAATGAAAAATGTCTGTTAAATGTCCAATGACAGCTAGTTACACAATTAATGAATAAATTTCATTTAACATACTGCTGATAAATAATCAGTGTTTTGATATATACATAGACACATGCTCATCTATAGATAAATATGATGGCTAAGAAAAGGAAATGCATAAATACCTACCTGCACTTAAGCCTGTTGTGGTTGATAGCCTGTTGAGGAGATTTGTCAATTGACTGAACCTGTGTTAAGACTCTGCTGCTTGTCAAACCACTTCTAAAGGTTAAACATTGTGCCTTTGTGTCCAGTTTCATTTGTGACACTCCTCAGATGTTTAGAACTCACAACCAGTGGTGTATATTCCAAGAGATATCACAGCCACCAACTTCAGTTTTTACTTTCTGCTTTAAAATATTTTTGAGAATAACTTTCAGAACTTAATCCAAAATACCTGAAATGTGTGCTTAGTCTAATATTGTACTTAAAAAATAAAAGATTAACACTTTTTGTGTCTTTCAGGTTCTAACAGCTGCTCCCATTTTGTTGAATTCCTTTAATAAATGTGGATTAATTGGATTCACATTATTTTTGGTGGCTATGTTTGTGGGACTGATATTTGCTTTCAGCTTTCCATATTAAATGTATTGGCTTTTTAGTATTATATTTTCATTGACCTTGTCGTGTATGTGCGACACAGCTTCATCCTTGCAGTGCCACGTTTTTGTACATAACAATGGGGCATTTCTCGTGAACACATAAGAGTACTTGAAATAAATTGATTCCAAATGACTCATGGCAGATAAAAACATATGCTAATATTAGCTTCTCTACAATTTATTCACAGAACATTTGTGTGGTTTCTCTATGAAATAACTAACCAGTCATTGGAGGATACAGATGACTTGTTTACTTCACATCAGATCTTTTACAAACGTTAACAGCAAAATGTTCTGCATACAAATCAGCCTGTAATAGTCAGCACTGTACTTACTGCATGGCGTAACATATAAGTTACCAACCTGGTAAAAAAAAATACCACTAATCCATGCATTGAAACATAAACAACAACAACAACATGTTTGTAATTATAAAAAAAAGAAATATGAAAAATATTTGTATAAATGGTAAGGTGTAAGGTCTGGCAGCCCATCAGCTTTGAAAACAAATGTTTATATACGCTTGAATATGTGGCCCCCACAGCTGTCAGCTCAATAGGGCCCTGTGACTATGAGGGCCATCAGCCCACTTATTGCACCCTTTTGCCTTCCTGTTTCTAATTACATTTTTTTTTTTTTTTTAGCCACTCTTTAAAAATTAGCATTTTCTGACTATTATTTCATACTTAAGGCTTTATAGGGTTAAGCTTTATGATTTGTATAAAAAGTGCTGTCGAACAAAAACATTTATTATACTATTCATTACTATAACTGCATTTCTCCCCAATTTTACAAAAAAAAAAAAAAATAAATAAATAACTGGGCTTAGGTGGTTGGGAAAAAGAAGATATTGATGTTTTGATCTAGAAACGTAAAGTTTGTCAAGACAAACTGTAATGTTGGTTTGACAAAAACTTGCCTGAAAGTATAAAGTAGTTTTAAATGCTTGAATTTAGACATATTTACAGGGTTTACAGTAAGAGAAAGAAAGAAAGAAAGAATATTAAAGCAGATAAAAGAAAATTGGCCCCGGGGCCCTTGCTAGTCATAATCCACCCCTGACTGTGACCAGAAATGTAGATATGAAACCAATTAAGAAGTTGCTGAAAGTTGGCTGACCTTCTCATGTTGACTTTAAATGTCCTATACAATTTTGCTCAAAGTGTAATGGGTAGTAATAAAGGCAAGACAATTATAATAATGCTGTTCATTTTTTATTCAGAATAAAGATTCCTTGAGTTTATTTTGGAACATCTATTTACACTGAACATAAAGTATAGGCTGAAAGGAACAAAACATGTAATTATCATGTTGAAAGAGAAGTTTGCATAAAATGTGAACAGAAATAAAAAAGTTAAACATTTCCTTAGTGTTGGCAGGAAGAATTCAGTAAAATTGATTTATTTCAAGGCAGAGCTGAGCTTGGACTACCCAAAGCCATTACATTGTTGGCACTGGTGTAGTACACAGCCCAGTGAGTGCCAATGGAGGTGATGCCATTGCCATTCTGTCGAACACTGAGGAAACGCAGTTCACTTCCATCATGGGTCGGGTAGAAGTTAAATGAAGTTCCAGAAGGCTGCCCCACTTTAAATGATCGCCCATGATTGGTGACAAACATCACCTCATAGATGTAACCGTTGTCATACTTTCCAGACACCTGAATGATGGATTCATTTTCAAGGAGTGTCATCTCCATTAGAGTGCCATAATTTGCACCAATCACTTCTGTCCAGTCACGGTCATATCTCAGCTGGATCCTAAACAGATGTGTGTCATCATCAGCATTCTGATTTATCATGCAGTGTATACAGCACAAGACCATAAGAAATCAAATATTATATAAACCAGAGATAATTCTGTACAAAGACACAATTAGCAAAAAGCTGCTCATTTCTTGCTAATAATGACAGTTGTTTTCAGTGACTCCAGTGTTCTAAAGCAGCCCTTTTTAATGAAATTTTCTTAGCATCTATGCAACTATTAAAGCTTTATTCATTTTTCAAAACCATTTTATAAAACAATTTCACATTCCCTTTCTTGCTCTTTTGAAAACAGTGGTCTGTATGGATGATCAGTGTCCATTGTCCAGTGGTACATGGGTTAACTTACCCACCAATGTGTGCATTAGAATATTCCCAGACTCTGATCCCAGTGATGCGACCCACATGTGCAGTAGAATATTCAGTTCCACTGCCATCCCCAACAGCAAGTGAGTAAGAGTAAAAATGAGGTAAAGCTGAAAGAGGGAATAACAGCTATAAGTCTTTTTGACAAATCTCTGTATGTCTTTCAATGCTAAAAGAACAAATCTAATATGTTACAATTGAGTCTGCCTAAACATCTTATGTTATTGGGTGAAGTATGCTGAAGTCACTCTCCCATTTCATCGTTGAGCAGTTATTGAGAGAATGTACAATAAATATCTTGTTTTTAAAAAAGTATTACTAATTAGATTTTTCTTGTTCCATTGGCAGTATGCTCAACCTGATGAGGTGTTTGCTATACAGGTATAGTTAACTTATTCCTTACATCAGTTTTTGAAGTGTGACTTTGCATATTTAATTAGCTTATGAGTGGTGAGTATACTCACGCATAGCCATGGCCACTTTACAAATCCCTGAGAGAAGCAGAATAAGATGCAGCATTTTGCAATAAGTTATTGTCCAGCACACACTTTAAGAATCTAAGGAACAAAACAGATAAGGAGGTGTTTACTCATTAAACAGTGAATACATAAATGTACTGGCTTTCAGTTTATGCCAGTCATGAACAGAGCCCAACTGGATCTGTAACTTGCATGGCATCACTTTCAAAGTTTTTTGAGCTTTTGTGTCCTGTAGTTGTTGTTCTGCTGTTTGTTCTTAAATGAGGCTCCTGACCTTGGTTTGCTCAAGCAATTTCTGCTATTTGTTTTGCATTGCTTTGGATGAAAAGAGCAAGTGGTATCCAACAAATAAGTGCATTACATATTGACAAACTGCTGCAAAATAATGATAATTGTTTTGCATGTACCCATGAACATGAAAATAATAAATCACTGTTCCTGAAAAAAAAAAATCTTATTAGTAATAGCTGTATATTATTATTCAAAAAACAAACCAAAAAAGAGACTTTTACAATGTTTACATTGTTTCAGAAATATAATGTCATTACCTGCAGTTACGTTTAATGTGGTTGATATTTGAGGAGACCGGTCTGCTGACAAAAAAACATATATTCTCTCTTGTTGTCAAACCTCTTCTATTGGTTAGATGGTATGCCTTTGTTTTCCATTCTGTTTTAAGACACACCTGAGATGGAATGTTTTGGGACTCACAACAAGATTTGGTCCTAAGTACAAGATTAAACCCTGTTTAATATACAGTATATAACATGTTTTTTACCCTATTTAAGATTAGTTTACTTTAGTGCTTAAATCACTTTACAGTAAAACAGTCAGAGGCAAAATATTATCAATGCAAGAAAACACCCAATGTGTGATTACTTGTAATCCACTGTGCGCTAAAAAAAGATAATAAAATGTTTTGTATCTTATGTGTATCATTGAACTTCTAACAGCTGATCAGACCATCCTTACAGGAAAAACATGACTTAATACCTTTTTGTACTTATTTTATTTTACCAGATTAATAATAATAATAATAAAATACTAAGTACAAGTAAGAATATGTTCTATTTTATTTATTTTATTGATTTATGTACGGTTTTGCTTTGGTCGCTAATAAAGTTTTAAAGTTCTTGAAAAATGACAAATGTTTTAGATTAACTTTCTTCACTCTTTTATATGTATATGGTATTGTCAAATCATATGACATTGATAGCTGGAATGTAGCTGAATGACTTCCCTCTTTAGGTATTTGTGCATGTAAAGAATGTCCTTTATTGTTTCTTACACAAACACGCAGTCCCACTGAAATAGAAACCATAACTATCTGATGGAAGGACAGACAATAAAAACATCTATTGTAAAATGTATAAAAGATATGCAGGAAATGCATTACTAATAAGAGCTTTTTTTTTTTTTTTTTCAATTTTTGGATTCTTTTTATTTATAATAATGTATGTTGTGCTAGATATTCAATATACAATGTGTAATTATTTATAGTGTAAAATTATGTTATACATATTTTTATAATGTTTTCTGTCATTGTAGGTAATGTCATTGAAAGGTTTTTTTTTTTTTTTTTTATGTTAGTCATATAATAGTTCTTGTCTTCCCTAACTGTAATGTTTTTGGACACAATGCTATTGTAATATCAAGTTTTAGGACATGTAACATGATAATGTAATGTACATTCCATGGTATATAAATATGGTGATCATTCAGAGCCATAGTATGTACATAAAAGTGCCACAATAATAATCATTCCATCTGAAACATCATTACCATACCATGGTACTGCAGATTTGAATGAACTAAGAGATTTTGTGATAGATTTTTTTGTCAGTTTTGTTGCATTGCAGGGTCTCTTAGTTCCGACTAGACACTTAAAATTGTAGGGAAATGCCCAAAGAAATTTGAGATTAATGAGAGACAGTTTTTTGCTCAAATTTCTAATGTGTAGCAATAAGGACCAGACAAATGAAATAACGTTGTTAACAAACATTTAATTAGACTGATGATGTGACAAATTCCCTAATTTTATATAAGAGGGGCAAAACACAGAGGACAGTCCAATAACCTCAACATTCCTCAATAAGAGCATTTTAATATGTTTTTATTAATATATATTTTATACAATTTTGTTAGCTGTCCATTTTTCATAATTGACTACATCGTTTGCTGTACTGGGAAGGAAGGAAGATGACTGGGGCAATGATTAAGTTTTTTCAAACACAGTTGTGAACCATGGCCCAGTGAGCCCCAATGGAGGTGATACCACCGCCATTCTGTCGACCACTGAGAAAACGTAGTTCACTTTCTCTGTGGGTCGGGTAGAAGTTAAACGAGCTTCCAGCAGGCAGTCCCACATTAAAGGAGCATCCCTGATTAGTGACAAACATAAGCTCGTAGATGTAGCCATTGTAATACTTTCCAGAGACCTGAGAAATGGATTCTTTGTCAAAGAGTTCCATCTCCATTGGAGTGCCATAATTTGAACCAACGATTTCCGTCCAGTTACTGTCGTATCTCAGCTGGATCCTAAAAAAAGGTCATTAAAGATCAAATAGATAATAAAGAAACACACAGACCACAAGAAATGGAATGCATATGCATTTAATAATAAATGGAATTCAATGCCATCTTTCAGAAACGTAATTTTATTTTCTCTTTTTCTATTATTTATTCGAAAAATCAGACTGTCCATTTGTACTTGAGCAAACTTACCCGCTGATAAAGCTTCCCCAAAAGTATTCCCAAACTCTGACACCAGTGATGTGACCCTCGTGTGCAGTGGAATATTCATTCCCACTGCCATCCCCAACAGCAAGTGAATAAGAGTAAAAGTCAGGTAAAGCTGAAAGAGAGTATAACAGCTAAAAGTCTGTGTGACAAAATCACATACATCTTTCAATCATAATATATATATATATACATATATATATATATATATATATATATATATATATATATATATATATATATATATATATATATATATATATATATATATATATATATATATATATATATATATATTATTCATAAGATGATGAGTGCATAGACTCCATAACTTCCATCTAAAGTGGTTAAAATACAGTGATCTCTAATAGGACAATGTTTTACTTTTGAGTACTATTATGATTACTTAACTTCAAAAGACACTTCTAATTATAATTTGAATGTCCAATTATAAAGTCCCCCATAACAGAACTGTACAGAATGATGAAAACACATAACACACAATCACAAAATCAGCCAATACAATGTATGATTTATTTATTATGCATATTTGAATTTATTTCATAAGATGTAGCAAACTCGGTAATGTTCTGTGAGCATGGCTCTTTTTGCCTTCTTTATTACTGATATGACAGTGTTCTGAGACTCTATACTGTCACCTAACGATACAGCAATATTGTCTCTGCTGCCCCCACCAGCGCTGGAATATATTTGATGTAATGTGTATATATATATATATATATATATATATATATATATATATATATATATATATATATATATATATATATATATAATTATATATATATATAATTGATTTGCCTTAAAATGAATTTCAGCAATCTGGTTTGAGCTGAACAGTCTTAAATCACAGATGTGGGGTGAGTGATACGCACGCTTTGGCATGCCCATGGCACAAACTGCAGAGAGAATCAGAAAATGATGCAGCATTTTGGGATAAGTTGTTGTCCAGTGCACTCTAAGGAGATCAAAACAAATGAGGTTATTAAACTTCTGAAGGTTCTCGGGTTATTATGCTTCATTATTAAAAAAAAAACTAAAAAAAAACTGGGTGCCAGTGTGTCTTTGTCATTCTACTACAGAAACAGAAATAATCTGTAGGCTATTTCTAAATTTCATGACCTCACTGATACAAAATCTTTGAGCTGCCAAGCAAAGCATGTAACTCTAGTTCAATATAGAGTTTTCTATGCAGTGTGTAAAATGCAAATTGTATTGGACGAAAAGTGTGTGCTAAATGACTAAACAGAAATGAATTCATTCATTTAATTGAGTACACCTTAAATTAATGGTGTAATTTACTGACAAACTGTTGCTAAAGTATCAGTGTTTAGTTATGTCCAGACACACTATCTTTTTTTAAACAATCTGATAACATTCACAAAATAAAAATAAATACATGAACTAAGAAATATCAGTGTGTTTACTCATTTACTTTTTTAACTAAATATAATAGTTTTACCTGTAGTTAAGCCAGTTGCCGTTGATATCTGAGGAAACTGGTCTGTTGACTGAATCTGCATCTACTCTCCACTTACAATAGTCCAACCTCTTCTATTGGTTAAACTTTGTCCCTTTGTGTTCCAGTCTTCGTCTTCTGACACTCTCAGATTGAATGTTGAAGAACCAATCGTGTGTTTGAGATTTGACAGTCACCAGCTTCAGTTTCCACTTTTTTGTTTTTAAGGTTATTTTGAAAGCTATCAGAACTTTATCAAAAATTCCCAGAAGATGTGTTTAGTCCTATTCTACCATTTACAAAATATAAGACTTTGAAGAAATTTTTTGTATCTTTTGTTTCTAATAGCTGCTCAGATTTTGCTGTACGCATTTAATGCATTTGGATAAAGTCTAAAGAGGTTCTCTCGTTCATTTTAGAATAGGCTATTACAAATAGGACCAACATATACTTGTAAATAAGTGTGTTACTAATATTTGCCTTCTACAATCTCTTCGCTCTGAAGTATTCTCATCTATCATCCATCATTTTAATAATCTGTCATACTTGCTTTGCTTTTGTCATGCTGGGGCAGTACAGCTTTATCCTGGCAGGGCCACATTTTTATGCCAGCAATGAGGCATTTCTCCTGAACTCCTGACTTATGTTAGACCAGAAAAACATGGCCTGGTTTGTCAACTATTTATTTAAATAACATTTGCAATGTTTTTCAATATGTCAGATCTTCCATTACAGTTAAAAGCATATTTACATGATATAACTAGTATACATGACACAACTGCCAACCATCAAGATTTCACAATTCAAATCAGTTCAGTCATGGCCACTAATAAATACATGTATCATGCATATGCATATATTGTAAGAAACTAGTTGATGTTTTTTTTTTTTTTCCTTGTTTACATTATTAATATAATGCTTCTGCTTATGTTTCTTAATTTTCTTATTGGGCCAAACCAAAAAGTGTGTAAGAATCCAATTGTTGAAGTTGGCTACACCCCCTATTGACCTGTTTCATGCAATGTCACTGTATGCCATGTCTGTGACTAAAATTCCATTTACTTTCTATGTGCTGCACTGTGGGATGCGACAAAAACCTTCTTCAGGAACTAAAGGAATAGTTAACCCAAAAATTATCATTCTCTCATCATTTACTCACCCTCATGCCATCCCAGATGTGTATGACTTTCTTTCATTTGCTGAACTCAAATTAAGATTTTTAGTATAATTTCTCAGCTGTTTTGGCTCATACAATGCAAGTGAATGGGTGCCAAAATTTTGAAGCTCTAAAAATCACATAAATCAGCATAAAAGTAATACATAAGACTCCAGTGGTTAAATCCATGTGTTCTGAAGCGATATGATAGGTGTGGGTGAGAAACAGATCAATAGTTAAGTCCTTTTTTACTATAAATTCCCATCCTTGTTCAGTCAATCTCCATTTTAACTTTCACTTTCACATTCTTCTTCTTGTGTTTTTGGTGATTCACAGTCTTCATGCATATCACCCCCTACTGGGCAGGCAGAAGAATTTCTAGCAAAAAACGGACTTAAATATTGATCTGTTTCTAACCCACACCTATCATATCACTTCTGAAGATATGGATTAAAACACTGGAGTCATATGGATTACTTATATGCTCCTTTTATGTGCTTTTTGGAGCATCAAAATTTTGGCACCCATTCACTTGCATTGAATGTCTGTACAGAGCTTAAATATTCTTCTAAAAATCTTAATTTGTGTTCTGCAGAAGAAAGAAAATCATACACATCTGGGATGGCATGAGGGAGTAAATCTTGAGAGAATTTTTATTTTTGGGTGAACTATCCCTTTAAAAGCAGCTATTACATTCAAACAGACAGCATCATGATTTGTAATATTGTGACCAAATCAGACCTGAAAACAACACAAAACATTTGTAACTTCTGAACGAGAGATGTTTACAGTGATGTACCGGTGGGCGTGTATACTCATTGGTCACACATCAGACTCGCTGGCGTACAGAGATGAATCGTGGATAAAATATATTTAAATGTCCGCGAAAGTCCAATTTGGCTATATTTGTGCTGTCTTCAGACATGTATGAACTTTTTCTGGGACTTTTCACGGACCAAGAGCAATTTTTGATGTTTTTCTTGATATTATTTCATGGGTGTTTTTTTAATCACAGCCATTGTTTCCTCCCGCTGATTGTCACAAACATGGTGGCTGTGAGGAAAAAGTGACATCACTGAAACAGGTCAATAAGTCCATAAAAAAGTCCAAGTCAAGTCCTCAGTTGAGTCTTCAATTGTTAAAGAAGTGTACTGTGTATTGTATCAACCAATACACTACATATAGAAAGCAGTTTACAAATTCAGAAGTGAGAAATTAATAACGGTTTGACACATAACATCATTTGCCACACAGGCTTGATAAAATTAATTAACCAGTTACACAGCATAAAGGTAATTCTGTGGAAATACATGGGGAAATTTGAGAGTAATGATGACACACTTTTTCTCAAAAGTCTAATGGGCGGATCATCATGGTGGTTGTATACAAAGAGTAGTTGGGGCCTTTGAAGTAGTGCCACTTGATGGCATCAAGTGTGGTGTAGTACATGCCGTTGAGGTTTGATGGGCCACAGGCATCAAACCACCAGCCTTAGAAGAACAATGAAGAGAGAGAGAGAGAGCAAGAGAGAGAGAGAGAGAGAGAGAGAGAGAGATACACACTGAACACACTTATACACAAACATGTCCACCAAACAAAACAAGGAAAAATATTTGACTGTTTTATTGATTTAAAAAAAGCTTTTGATTTGGCATGATGGATTGTTCCTAAAACTGATTCAGAGTGGAATAGGAGGAAAGTTTTATGATTTAATAAAGGACATGAACAAAGACAACAAATCCTGCATTAATATAAACTACAGACAAGCTGAATATTTTAGCCACAATAAGAGAGTTCATCATGGCTGCAGCCTAAGCCCAACTTTATTTAATATTTATATCAATGAATTGGCCACAATGCTTCAAAACTCATGTAGCCCTGGACTCACACTAGATGACCTGCTGCTGGTCTCACATACAGAAGAAGGATTACGTGAAAGCCTCTCAATTCTAGAAAAGTACTGCAGTAATTGGGCATTAACAATCAATGTCGACAAGTCAAAATGTGATAATTTTTCTAAATAAAAACCATCTTCAAGACAAAAAATATGTTTTTACACTTGAGGGAACAATTATTAACCATGTTACCAGTTACAGTTATTTAGGTCTGACTCTCTCGGCTTCTGAACAATTTGACTTGGCAATAAAAGACCTAACAGACAAGGCTTGCAGGGCATATTATAGTATAAGAAAATCACTATTTAAATTGAACCTCCATATTAAACTGTGGCTGAAATTGTTTGACAGTGTCATCAAGCCCATACATATATATGGCAGCGAAATCTGGGGCCCCAAATATAAACTGAATTATGAGTCCTGAGACAAAAGTCCAGTTAAAATTTTCCACCTTGAATTCTGTAAAAATATCCTGGGAGTTCAAAGAAGTGCTTTTAACCTGGGCTGTCGGGCAGAACTGGGCAGATTCATTCTTTTGACTGACATTCAAAAGAGAGCCAGTAAGTTCTAGTTCCACCTGTCAAGACTACTTAGTGGTCAAACATCAGCTGAATGTTTCAATTCAATTCAGGCAGGCAAAACTAAAACAAATTCAAAACACAACCCTAGAAGAATACATTCATCATTGGCAGAGCAAACTCAAAGAAATTAACAAACAAACTTATTTCCCAAAAATAATGTCAGAATATAAATTGGCATCATATCTGACCAAAATTAAAGATTAAATTACTACCGCCACAGGAAGCTCCTTACGAAGTATCGTGTGAGTGAAACACACACTTTACACTCATTGAACAGATACTGCCTGAATTCAGCAGAATACGTAATATAGAGAAACTCTCATATGTTCTTGGAGAGAAGGCTGAATATATAGATTTAGCAGAAGAGTATGTTCTCCTGTCATGATCTGAGGGAGAGAGGGTGACCCCTCACTAAAAACTAAAAGTGTCAGTTTAATTTAATGTTACTCATTGCTCTCTGTAGATACTTCTTTTTACAATTTGTGCACTTACCTGTATGTTGTTTTAAGTATGTGATCATTTTTATTATTATTATTATTATTATTATTATTATTATTATTATTATTTATTTTTTTTATCCACTTTTTTCCCAATTTGGAATGCCCAATTCCCACTACTTAGTAGGTCCTCGTGGTGGCGCGGTTACTCACCTCAATCCGGGTAGCAGAGGACAAGCCTCAGTTGCCTCTGCTTCTGAGACAGTCAATCTGCGCATTTTATCACATGGCTCGTTGTGCATGACACCGTGGAGACTCACAGCATGTGGAGGCTCACGCTATTCTCCACGATCCACGCACAACTTACCACGCGCCCCATTGAGAGCAAGAACCCCTAATCGCAAACACGAGGAGGTTACCCCATGTGACTCTACCCTCCCTAGCAACCAGGCCAATTTTGGTTACTTAGGAGACTTGGCTGGAGTCACTCAGCACGCCCTGGATTCAAACTTGTGTCTCCAGGTGTGGTAGTCAGCGTCAATACTCGCTGAGCTACCCAGGCCCTTTTTTATTATTATTTATTTATTTTTATTACTACTATTACAGAATGCTTTGGCAACATTGTACATTGTATGCAGTCATGCCAATAAAGCTCATTTGAATTTGAGAGAGAGAGAGAGAGAGAGAGAAAGATCATATAAATAATTTTGGATGGATGGATGGATGGATGAATGGATGAATTGGTTGACCTCATGCTTTGATCTCATTTTAGGTGGCAGATAATAATGCCACTATTACCCATTGGTTTTAACTCATTGGTCATTCTTTTAGGAAGAAAGGCCAAATTGGACCTCTCCCTTGCAGCTATACCTCGCTACTGGTCCACAGCCACACACATTCTGGCATATAGGTTAGACCTGCTTGGCAGTACCAGTCACTTGCTACTTTTGGGGTCTGGAAAATTTCAAACAACTTGGACAGTTTTATGTTTCTATCTGCAACTGTTAGCAAATTAACCCTTGGACAGGAAAACAATAAGGTCTATATTTCATACAGTAGTTTAGAATGTGTTGCCTTTACATCATTTTAAATAGATTATAAATCCAGGCATACTCTACAGGAAAAATAAATTATACTTCATATTTTGTTCCCTAGAACATGCTGTTATAGTATGTAAGTGAGATGTAACGACCCTGTACAGTAATGTGCTAGAGTATTAAGTCTCAGATTCACAGCAGATGGAAACAGACTGAGAAAAGAGTAACGATCATCTCATGTTAGATGTTGGATCTCTTCTCCCAGACACTAGCAGCGCTTTTACAGTTGTAGGGAACGAAGCTTACTAAGCTTTGAGACACTGAGGGGCCAACTTTGCGGTAAAGCACTGCTGGCGAGTTGCTTACCACCTGTGAGCATGATGGCACACTTGCAGATGCAGTTGTCATTATCCATGTCTTTTGCGCTAAAGCCAGCCCCATTTATCGCCAAGCTTTTCTGTCTGCCAGCCATCCCACTGTAGCTCTTCAGGAACAGCCTGACAGAGACAGACAGTTTAGACAGATGTGAGAAAGAGAGAATGAGAAAGGGTGTGAGAAGTCTCTCAAAGTTCAAAGTGACAAAAAGAATGTTGGCTTGCCTTAAAAATGTCTCTGACTGAAACTATATGATCTGCATTAATGACTCACCTAGGATCATTCAACGAATTAAAAAATAAATAAATAAATGTGTGCATTGAAAGAATGTCCATTATTTGCACTAACACACACAGCATCAAAGAAAAAACAGCTGCAACCAGGGTCAAAAGTGTCTGAGAAATTCTAAATATTTATTTTAACACCTGTATTCTAAGCCTAGTTGAGTATCTTAATTATTTAGATGGAGAATTTATTTTAATCAGTTGATTAAAGTCATAACAGAATGTGTTTTATAGGGTTAGGCAAAAAATCCCTGCTGCATGAAGGAAAACAAATGCCCCTGCAGATAAACACCAGCTTAATTTACAAGCTCATTTCTGATACTCCCTGCAACTGCAAAAAAAAAAAAAAAAAAATGTTGAAAACACAAATTCTGATGCAAAATTAGATATGTGACAGGAGGCCAAAATGTAACTCCTTTTTCACTATAAATCTTGACATCTGCTGTCTCTTTGGTGATCATGATTTCAAGCTCAATTTACATGCATTGTTATGGACCTAAAGAGCTGAGATATTCTTCGGGGTGAACTATTCCTTTAAGGTCCATTCACACTGAATGTAAATATGCTTAGTTGGTGTGAACAAAAGAGAACAAAAAAATGCCAAAATGGACCAAACAATGAGATCTGCTTCAGTACATAATTCAGGCAATTGTCAAAAAAGGTACCCTCTGGATAAGTCTCATGAAAATCGCATTTGCTGTTACCAGGATTGGGAGGGTCACTTTTTAAATGAATTCCACTACAGATTACAGAATACATGCTGTAAAATGTAATCTGTAATGTATTCCGTTAGATTACACAAGGTCAGTAATGTATTCTAAATACTTTGGATTACTTCTTCAGCACTGGTAGATTTTTTCACTTGTTTTGACTATAAAAACTCAGTACAGTAAGACAAAATACACATGTTAAAATACATTCTCTGAAAAACCTAAATATCTTATGCAGTGTTGTTTCTAAAACAAGATAAATCAAACTGATCTTGTTTTAAGGATTTGTAGATATTTTTACAGGAAAACAATAAAAAATTATAATCAAGAAAATGATTTTTGCCCTAATATCAAAGATCTTACTAGAAAAGAAGAAATTATGATCTAACGTGAATTTTCTTGATAAAAAAATATGATCGTGCCTGGTAACGTGCATGTAAAATGGCTAGAAATATCATTTTAGCTTAGCGTAAAGCTGACAATTTACACAAGGTTTATTTCTATTTCTTCTGCTCTAAACTTACTTCAAACTTACTTCTCTGTCTGTTCGTATGAATGTAACACATCATAAGAAAGTGTTTCACTGCTGTTCAAATGCACTTTGGATCGCATCATTTATATGTATAAATGTTTTCCATCTGAAAGGACTAAATATTAAATGAAACAACTGACAATAAAATGCAAAGTAATCTCTTCAGTAATCAAAATACTTTTTGAATGTAACTGTATTCTAAATACCAATGATTTAAATTGTAACTGTAGTGGAATACAGTTACTCATATTTTGTATTTTAAATACGTAATCCTGATACATGTATTCCGTTACTCCTCAACCCTGGCTGTTAATGTAATATCAATGTCACTTTTATTTATAGAGCACTATTAAAAACAACAACAGCTGGCCAATGTTCTGTACATAATATCATAAAAGTATAATAGAACAAACTTCAGTAAATGATGTACATAATATGGTACATGATGATAGACTGTTATAAAACACAGTACAAACAATACATAATATGTAAAACAGCAGACAGCAAGTTTAGGGTTAAGGCTAGGGTATACTTAGCTTATCTATGTGCTTTTCTATCTTGTGCATGGTCTAGCACTCAGCCTTTCAAAGTATACGCCTTGCTTTTGTATTACCTCTGTCCTAACTTTTTTTTATTTGAAGACACATGCATTTGAGTAGGATAATCTTGTATTAATTTAACATAAATTTGCTTAAATGCATTTAAAGAAAAAAGGGAAATCAAGAAATTATAAATTGATACATTTCATTGCCTGATGAAATCACATAATCCATACAAAAGTAATTTTAATCTGATTACAAGTATTTTCAAATGTAATCTGTTTACAAGTACTTGAATTTTGTAAACATGTAATCCATTACTACCCAGCACTGCCAATAGGTTTAGGTCTATAGCTGGTAGGATAACTCTGTTTTACTCAATTTCATGTGAAATAATACCTTATTAATTATTTAGCATACAATAATGCCATACCATGTGCAAGCAGAGCCCTTGCAACATGGATGTATGTCATATATAATTTTATTAAATATATATATATGTGTGTGTTTAGAAGCTAAGGAAGACAAATATTTGAGAGATTGTTAATGCTTTTTAATACGAATACATAATTTAATGACTTGAATCATGCTGGCCTGTGTTTTTTTTAAAGGTTAATTCTTTATGCTAAAAAATACATTAATGATGATGGTGAGAAAAGAAGTGTTACTATAAATATGAACAATTTCTAACTGACTAACTGAATAATAACTAACTATAACATAACTAACTAATAATCTAACTGACTAAACTTAAATGGCCTACAATAACTAAATACTATACTATATACTTACTTGTGTTAGGTTAATATGTTAGGTTGGCAAAAAAAACTGACCATGTTGAACTGAAACACAGATTTTAAAAGATAATCAAGCTGGAGGAAGATCATCATCATTTGGAGCAAAGACAGTTGCAGTCAGACAGTCCCTAATGTGTTCTCCACTCTGCAGGTCTGTTACTGTACTTCTTTATGTCTTCATTATGTAGTTGTGTTTCCTCTGCAAATGTTGCAATGATCTTCACAGCAAAGCATGGCTTAATTTCAAGGGCCTTTAAGAAGAGGGATCACCACTGGGTTTTCATACTGCTGAAGAATCTCTCAATTTTGTAGCAAGCTTTTGCACTGTAGTAATTAAAGCGGCGCTGAATTGCATTTGGAGAGGCGCTCTGTATGGAATAATGAGAGAGATTGGGTGCATGGCTAAGGCAGGGAAAACCACCATCTCCAACCATGGGTATTTTGCCAGTTTCTGAACATTCTGGAGTCATGTACTGATCCAGGATATCCCACAAAAATGTCAAAGTATTTACCTTGGTGGTCACAGGGTGCCAACTGTACAGTAGTGACATTTTTTTATTCTATGGTGACAGTTATCAATGCTTCCCACAATTCTACTTTAGGCAGGACTGCCTGCCAGGTTTGCAAAGCCTGTAGCGATTTTACCAAGCTTCTCCAGAGATTGGAAACGTGAGACTTCGTGGACATCCATGTAAATTGTCGAACAGGGCATGTCAAATACTCTGCAAACAACCCAGGAAGAGGTTGCACTCGCCAGCCAGAATGTGAAGACCAGAACTTCTAAATTCTGCCTCCACTCATGGTCATGGTCTTCATGGAGGGTGGTAATGAAGTTGGTCTGGGTTTGTCTGCTCAGGTGAACATTTGGCCTCAGGTCACTTTTTTATCCAGGCACAACCTGAGCAGGGGTGCCAAACTGAAATAATAAATAATATACATGGGGTATTTGAATGTAAAATGTGTTACAAGAAGGTTAAATTTATTATGTGTGAATCATACTTCTAGGCTATGAAAAACAATTCATAACATAATTTAAAGGACAGTTCACTCATAAATGAAAATTCTGTCATTATTTACCCTCATGTTGTTTCAAACCCATGTGACTTTATTCTGTGGAATGCCAAAGGAGATGCTAGTAGATAGATTATTACCTTAAGTCATCTTTCAATTTCATTGCATCTCCATACATATAAAGTGAATGGTGAGTGAGGCTGCCGGTGCCTAATATTCTGCTTAACATCTCTTTTGTGTGCCACAGAAGAAAGAAAAGCATAAAGGTTTGGAATGAGCTGAGGGTGAGTAAATGATGACAGAATTGTCATATTTGGGTGAATTAACCTTAAAGATGTTCACAAGACCCTGTTGTCATGTTATCAAGGAAAAGTTTAGAAGGCTTGCTATTAGAAATAATAAATTCCAGAAAAAAATAATAAACTGATTCAATGATCTATTCTTCAGTGTTTACAAAACAGCTGGATGTATGTGGGCAGTATGGATGTATCTTACCAATGGGGTGGCGTGTATAATACACTTTTTCTTCTCCTCAGAAAAAGTTTCACCACAACCAGAGCCAGCAAGACGCCGACGGCATACATGTTTACCACTGAACTCAACAAGAAACCCTGAGAAAATAATATATGTTCATGTCCTTGTATTGGTTGTTCTTACTTGTATGAAGGGGGTACTCCTTTATTATTAACTATTTACAGTTTAGGGTCTTATTTAGATGCTTTGAAATTCCACTCCTCACAAAAATTTTCCTATATTCATCTTACCAGACAGACCCAACCCTCATAAACAGAAATATTTCATACAAACATTTAATTAAAATCTAATTTGTGTAGTATGTCAAACCTTCAGACCGCGGAAAAAGACGTCTCGCGGTTACAGTTGAAAAATTAATTCCGCGGGAAAATCGCGGACATGGCAACTCTGAAATATGTGCGACAGGAGCACTAACAGCCTCTGCAGTCGTTTAATTTCGTTCACTCCTTGCTGACAGCGCAGTCATTGCCGATTCACTATATAGGGAAAAGTGAATGGGTGAGCGATTTCGGACACTGCAGCCAGGTATTTTTAAGGTTAATGTTGAATCACTTAGTGCGCATGCGCGTTCGAGAGTAAACAAACGCTTTCAACAGGCGATTGGCTGTTTCTACTGAAAGGCGGGACTTCCTACAACCACCACAGTGCTACGATTTGTTTCTCCTGTTCGTTTTTTCCACGAGAAGTCAGTGGGGATGAGCGTGAATGTGGAGGTGCTTCTGTCTTTGGTTTCTAAGCACAGGCTGTTGTTTGATAAACGCCACAGATATTACAAAAATGTGGAAAGTAAAGAGCTGTTGTGGCAAGAAATTGCGAGGAAGATGGGAGTTGATGGTGAGTTTTCATGTATTTGAGTTGTATTTTTGCATTTTAAGTTGTCTTATGATTATGCATTGCTATCAAACTTGATAATCTTCATCAACGTTTGTGTGTTGTGTTGTACAGTGAATGCGGTTAAATTTAAATGGAGAAACCTACGAGATACATACAGGAAGAGGAAGCGAGAGGAGCTGGAGGAGTGTCGGAATGGACAGGATGTTAAAAAAAGGAAGCAATGGAAGTTTATGCAGATGATGGAGTTCCTCGATGAATCTTTTGAACTCGAAAGGTATTAACAGACGAATTGGTTTCATATATTAAAAAGCGTAGCTTACAACGTGTCCATCATGAAACCTCTACAAATAGACCACCATTATTATTATTATTATTATTATTATTATTATACCGTTGTGTTTCTTGTACTCATAACGGTACCACGATACTCTTACAGTAACTACGTTTCCATCCAAGGATTTCTTTGCGAATAAAGGTCTAGCGCTTCAAACTTAAGCTGATGGAAACGCAAATTAGCACTAAAATGGTACAAGTGTCGACATAATATTTTTCCGTTTAACACTAGCGCATAAACTGTATGTCGATACTTCAAATGTAGCGAAAAACTGGTTTGCAAACACTTTTTTGTTGAGAAAATTGGCATTAACGCAAAAATGTAGTGTCACATGACAGAATTTACCCCAATCATTAATTAGCCTGTGTTAATCATGACGACAAGGTATAGGATCCTTGAAAGCCAATTTATTGTACGTGATTATGGATTGATCTTAACGGCATAAAGATCCAATCACTGCAAACATGACACTTCCAGGAGTGCCAACACAAATATCTCGTATCATGCACATCGACAAGTGCACGGAGAACAAATTAATGGCCACTGTTTGCGATTACTTTAATCACGGTAGACATCCGCTTATTTATTGAAGTTGCTTTTCCACACCATTCAAAATAATAGACGGCAGTCACGGAATAAAATAAATACACAATACTTGGAGAAAAGCTTCAGTGTAACATTAACATACAGCCCAATTCTATAAAATTATTGTTTATACTTTTGAAAAACTGCCAGCAAAATACCCTGTATTAAAATAGGCTAAATAAATTACCAAATGAATAAAGCATTAAATAAAATTATTAATTACCATACGAAAAGATTTTTTTTTTTAGACCTATATATGCCTTTTCTTTACACAAACTTAAATTAGCTGTACCCTGTTCTGTAGATGAATAAAGTCGGCTGTATGTTCTACACTTTTATCAAGACTTATAAAATATCAGAACTATTTGTCCAATGAGTTCACTTTCAGAAAACTAGCTTTTAAAACTTATAAATATTTTAAATCTAACCCTCTTTACCTCGGATCGCATTTGCTGAGCTTCTTCAGAAAATGTAAATTGCATTATGATGCTAAAATTAATTTGAGATGATAATCAAGTTCAGTTGGTCGTTAAAAGTTCTGTACAAATATGCGGGATATAATGCAGTTGTGATGGCGATGCTTTAGATGATTGCTCAAAATAGCCTATTGAATATCAGGAATGTATCATATGTAAACCCTGATATTACACTGCATCAGTTTTTCTTTAATAGCTGTACACACAGCATATACACATCAATGGATGGTCCTTATACTAAGACTGAAAATTTCCCCCACTACTTGGTGCAGGTTGCCAGCTTGAACAGGGCCATGACGATTTGCTTTCGGGTCGGAACAGAAGCAATAGGCGCAACATCAGGACCAATATTACAGTCCTATCAGAAGGGCAACTGCTCCCTTTTGATTGCAATTCTGTCTTCTGATTGCATTTTTTTGTGAAATTATAATTACTCTCTAATTTCAATGAATTGTCTCAATACTCTCCCCATTTTACCAAAACTTCGGAGGAAAAAAAATTAGGGACATCTGGGAGGTGAAAGGTACACAATTAGCGATAAACACTCATTTCTGTATGGAAATGGCTTAAGGGCAGATTTCTTTTGCGATAAACCAAAATTTATGTGACAAAGTGTTTTTTTTAAGCATGACGTCATCACGCACACCTTTTTTTTTTTTTTTTGATAAAAGGCCATTTGAATGGAAACAGCAAATTTCCCAAACTTTATTTTACACATTTGTACAAAATGCACGAAAAGTGGATGGAAACTAGGCTATTGTTTCACTCTAGTGGAGAAAAATGTACTAGTTGCGCCTGTATCATCAGATAGGTGGTGTTTTACAGTAAAGTCAGGGTCATTCCTACAATTCGGTGATATTTCGCCTTTGAAACTTTTGAAAAATAAAACACGATTACAAGTATCTTTGTTTCATTATTAAGTGCACAATAGTTGGAAATGATTTAAGATTTAACTTTTAGGCCCACAGCAGTGTAACATTATAAACTGATTTTACAAAACTCTTTTTAGCAAGCCAAATAAAATTGTAATTGGGTGAAATTAAAAAACATAAATACCACAACTTGTACTTGGGACTTAAATGTCACCAAATTGTAGGAATGACCCATATAAAAGTTATATAAAAGTTTTGAATGTTTGTATTTCATAGTTGTAACTGATTTGCTATGTATTGTTTTGCAATGTTCACAGTAATATCGAGGGGCTTCACAACCCTATTGAGGGCGTTCACACCAAAATTGAAGGCGTTCACAGCAACATTGAGGAGGTTCACATTCACAACCCAATTGAGAGCATTCACACTAAAATTGAAGGGGTTTACACCAACATTGAGGACATTCACAATCCCATTGAGGGTATTCACAATCCTATTGAGGGCGTTCACACCAAAATTGAAGGTGTTCAAGCCAACATTGAGGACATTCACGTTCACAACCCTATTGAGAGCATTCACACTAAAACTGAAGGGGTTTACACCAACATTGAGGACATTCACAATCCCACTGAGGGCGTTCACAACCCTATTGAGGGCATTCAAACCAAAATTGAAGGCGTTCACAACCCTATAGAAGGTGTTCACACCAACATTGAGGGCGTTCACAACCCAATTGAGGACGTTCACACCAATATTGAGGGCGTTCACAACATGACTATCACTGATGCGGAGGATGACCAAGCAGAAGAAAGTGGGAATGAATCAGACAGCATTAGCTCTGGAACATACTTGACCAGTCCAGTTGTGGTCAGGTCAATCAAAAGGAAAAGAAAACGGGCAGAGACTCCAGACTGGATGAAACGCTACCTGGCAGATAAAGATGTCCGGGACAAAAAAAGAGAACAACGCAGAGAGCAACGTAGACTACTACAGCAAGATGATATATATTTATTTTTTGTAAGTTTGATACCGGCGTTGAGAAGGATGTCTCAACCCAAGCAGTCTGCTCTTAAACTCCAGATTCTGAAATTAGTGCATGATGCTGAGTTTGGACAGCCCTGCTATCACAACCCATCTCCAGAGCCCTACCACCAAGTTCCCCCTGCAGACTTTGTTCCAAAATTAGAGCCGTAGAATTATTATTTTTTTGTATATATGACCATATTATAAATATAATGTATATTTAGGTATTTTTAGATGTCATATGACTCAAAATATTGATTTTGTACATAACCCCAGAAATAAACATTTAGTTCTGCATAATTTTCTGTTGTGTTATAACATTTCAGGCCATTCAACTGTTGAAAAAATGAAGTAATGGCCAAGCTGCTGAAGGATTTAGCATGATTGTTATAACATTTACATCTCAGAGTAACACCCTCTTTGATATTTAGGTCTTGGACCATTCACCTACACTTATGCTGCTAAGTGCCCTATTTAGGTTTTTTCACCACTCACCACACACATTCACTTTTGGCACTCTACTAAAACATGAATACTGTATATAAGTGTATTAATGTAGTGTATACTTTATATTAGTGGAAATGTCCCAGTCTTGGGGCTTCCAAATGTCTCATTTTATTTATAATTTATGCACAATTTCATAAACACAAGTTTAAACTAGGAACAATCCAAATTTTCTTAATAATGCTAATTATTAGGACACATCTGAAATGCCATAAAATAAACTTTGTCAATTAAAAAAATAAAATAAAAAATATGTCTGTCCCCAGACTATATATATATATATATATATATATATATATATATATATATATATATATATATATATAAACTCAGCAAAAAAGAAACATCCTCTCAATTCAACGGCTTTTATTTTCAGCAAACTTAACATGTGTAAATATTTGTATGAATATAAAGATTCAACAACTAAGACATAAACTGAACAAGTTTCACAGACATGTGACTAACAGAAATGGAATAATGTGTCCCTGAACAAAGGGGGGGTCAAAATCAAAAGTAACATTCAGTATCTGGTGTGGCCACCAGCTGCATTAAGTACTTCAGTGCATCTCCTCCTCATGGACTGCAACAGATTTGCCAGTTCTTGCTGTGAGATGTTACCCCACTCTTCCACCAAGGCACTTGCAAGTTCCCGGACATTTCTGAGGGCCCTAGCCCTCACCCTCCGATCCAACAGGTCCCAGATGTGCTCAATGGGATTGAGAACCGGGCTCTTCGCTGGCCATGGCAGAACACTGACATTCCTGTCTTGCAGGAAATCACACACAGAACGAGCAGTATGGCTGGTGGTATTGTCATGCTGGAGGGTCATGTCAGGATGAGCCTACAGGATGGGTACCACATGAGGGAGGAGGATGTCTTACTGTAATGCACAGCATTGAGATTGCCTGCAATGACAACAAGCTAAGTCCGATGATGCTATGACACGCCGCCCCAGACCATGACGGACCCTCCACCTCCAAATTGATCCCGCTCCAGAGTACAGGCCTCGGTGTAACGCTCATTCCTTCGACGATAAACGTGAGTCCGACCATCACCCCTGGTGAGACAAAACCGCGACTCGTCAGTGAAGAGCACTTTTTGCCAGTCCTGTCTGGTCCAGCGAAGGTGGGTTTGTGCCCATAGGTGACATTGTTGCCAGTGATATCTGGTAAGGACCTTCTTTACAACAGGCCTACAAGCCCTCAGTCCAGCCTCTCTCAGCCTATTGCGGACAGTCTGAGCACTGATGGAGGGATTGTGCGTTCCTGGCATAAATCGGGCAGTTGTTTAAGCTTATGCATAGTCAAGTCGAGAAGAATCTTGTCATATTGGGAGAAAGCCAGTTTGTCATCCCAGTCCATCAGCTCTACTCTAAGACTATACTGCCTCTGATTGGTCAACTCTTAGACAAACTCATTTCCCATACAGTGCTCTCCGGACAGACACCCAAAGCCCTCAAAACATACACACACAGAAAAACTTAAAGAATATTTCATCCAAAAAACAAAAACAAAACTATCACAGTTTACTCACCATCATGTTGTTCCAAACCTATATGCTGGATCACACCTGGAGAAATCTGAAGAATCTACAATTTATAGTTGACCGTGTGTGTCAAGCTCAATGAACTCCATAAAAGGAGTCCATATGGTTCATGCACTATATTCCAAGTCTTCTGAAGTCATTTTAAAGGTTTGTGTGAGGAGTAAACTGGCATTAAAACATTATTAAACGAAAGACAAATCCAAGGTGCTCACATGCAGTATAAATATAAAAGCCTTTATTAAATACCGGGGAACTGCATAAATAAATAAAATAAAAAACTACCACTGATACATTGCTCTTTATTCATTAATAAAGGCTTTTTATATTTACCCATGTAAGCGCTTTGAATTCATCTGTTTTATAAATGCCCATGCCTTCTCTGAAAGAGCACATGTGGAGGTAACAGTCACACACCCTTGAAGCAACTTCCTACAACTAAAGTTTTTTTTAACAATATTATTCACTTACAGTCTTCCCCTCCAGTGAGCTGTTAACTTGAGAACTGAGTTACTGGGACTTTTTTGTCCTTTTTGAAGCTGGACAGACATGGTCACTATGAGTTTTACATACTAAATTGTTGTGTGAAAAAGAATAGTGTCACCTTTTAAGCAATGGCAGAACTTACATTTTTGGGTGAACTATTTTTTAAGCATCTAGTTTTTAACCATCCAATAAAATTTGTATTGCTCAATTTCATAATTCATAAAATATTTAGTTGGTTATTTTATTAAATTTTGTAATTATTTGTTAAAAAAAAAAAAAAAAAAACATCTATTTATTTGAAAATGTTACTGCTGAACTTCCAAGTATTCATATTTTCCCTCTTTAGGCCCAAAGTACCAGGGTCATAATAACTACAATAGACACTGGCATTTGGGAGAAGCTTTGCCCCCAGTTTTCAAAATTGTAGTTAACAATAGGTTTTTGAATGGCCTATCCTTAAACTATAACCCTCAATTCCTTAAAGGGATAGTTCACCCTAAACTGAAAATTCTGTCAGAATTTATTCACCCTCATGTTATTCCGAACCAAATGACTTTCTTTCTTCTGTAGAACACAAAAGAAGATGGTTTAATGAAGATCCCCCTGTGTCTTAGCAATAGAGAGTGCCTCAAAAGTATTAAAAAAATTAACCCAAAAGTATTATAAAAATAGTCCATGTGAAATATGCATTATATTCCAAGTATTCTAAAGGCATATGATGAGAAACAACCCAAAATTTAAAGGAATAATTTAATCAAAAAATGTAATTCTCTCATCTTTAACTCACCTTTATTCTGTCTCAAACTTGTAAGACTTTATTTCTTATGTGGAACACAAACATATATATATATATATATATATATATATATATATATATATATATATATATATATATATATATATATATATATTTCTTTTATGATGCTATGAGGTGTTTTTGTTCATACAATATATGTAAATTGAGTCCAACACTTTCAATCTCCAAACATTTTCAGTTTATCACCCAAACCTATCGTATCACTTCAGAAGATATGTAATAAACCACTCAAGTTGTATGGATTACCTTTTAAGATACCTTTATGTCTTTTTTGGAGCTTGAAAGTGTTGGACCCCATTGACTTGCATTGTATGGACAAAAGTACCCCATATCTACATCAAAATATATTTGTTTGTGTTCCGCAGAAGAAAGAAAGTCATACAAGTTTAAGTTAGCATAAGGGTAAATTACCGATGACAGAATTATAATTTTTGGTATTCCTTTAAGTAATTTTTCTGCAAAAATATTTACTCATCATTAAAACGTCCTATTTTATCTTCCACATATTAAAGAAATTCATATGGGTTTGGACCACATGAGACTGAGTAAATTATGAAAGAATTTTCATTCTTAAGGGATAGTTCACCCAAAAATGAAAATTATCTTATCATTTACTCACCCTTATGCCATCCCAGATGTGTATTACTTTCTTTCTTTTGCAGAACACTAATTACATTTTTTAAGAATATCTCAGCTCTGTCACAATGCAAGTGAATGGTGATCAGACCTTTGTAGCTCCAAAAATCACATAAAGGAAACAAAAGTAATCCATAAGACTCCAGTGTGTAAATCCATATAATCAGAAGCGATATGATAGGTGTGGGTGAGAAACAGATCAATATTAATGTCCATTTTTTACTATAAATCTCCACTTTAACTTTCACTTTCAGATGTGAAAGTGAAATCAAACAGGCACCACATGTGACTTTCAGATTTGAAAGTGAAATTGGAGATTTAAAGTAAATTTTTATCTGTTTCTCACTCACACCTATTATTATGCTTCTGAAGACATTGATTTAACCACTGGAGTCTTATGGATTACTTTAATGTTTCCTTTATGTGATTTTTGGAGCTACAAAGTTTTGATCACCATTCACTTGCATTGTTTGGACCTACAGAGCTGAAATATTCTTCTAAAAAGCTTCATTTGTGTTCTGCTGAAGAAAGAACGTCATACACATCTGGGATTTTGGGTGAACTATCCCTTTAGGTTAACTATTTTATCAAAATGCAATGGTGATGAATGGGGACATGCAAATTGGCTGATTTATATGGAAAAACAAACATTTAAAAACAATAATGCTTTATTTGAAAGGTTAATTTGCATTAGAGTGAAAAAGAGTTCAATATATCAAATAATGTGGTAGAAGGTTAACAGGATCCTGATAAAATATAAATAGTAAGTCATTTCATTCACACGTAGCACACTAATGGCATCATTGCAAGAGAGTGACTCCCATATAATTCTTAATACTGCTTAAAATGTTAAGAATAAGAATTTATGTTTAGGGAAAATTGTACTGTGAGTTTAAAAATGCCTTTTATAGAATTTAACCAAATTGCTATTAAGCAATTGTACTCTAATGTGCTCTCGCTGACATGGACATAGTTAAATATTATAATGGGCAACCCCACTGACTCCACCATTACTCAGAAATAATGCCAGTGCTGGCAGTTTGTGTTCTGACAATGTGCAGAATTCACCCAGCTGTTGCTCAGAGAGTTCAGCCAAGAGTATTTCTAGCTCTGTCTCTTCCTGAGCCAGCCAGATACTGAACTGTAAAACACCCTGGCACTGTAGGCTGATTACACCAGTAAAAACAAACACATTCAAACCCATATACCCATGATTCTGAGTATACCTATGTCATGCTCTTTACATTGAGGACAATTCAACAGTCATTAATATGTCTATACCTCCACCTTACCTTAATGATCACCATAATGATCATAATAATAATTTGTGATAGTCATTTACTGACAACGTCTACAGTTAAATCTAAGTAAATCAGAGTTATTGCAAATATATATACAAAATATATATATTATATATATATATATATATATATATATATATATATATATATATATATATATATATATATATATAAATTCCTGTTGCACTTTATTCTGTTTTGAATACTATTATGATGCTAGTGATACTTTGTAATACAGCACTTTTAATACCACTGTCTCCTAAGATGATTCGCTTATGTTTTCCTCTTTTGTAAGTCGCTTTGGATAAAAGCGTCTGCCAAATGAGTAAATGTAAATGTAAATCAGAGTTTAAAACAAAGACAAAAGGTGTATTGGTGTCTTAATGGTTGTTTAACATTAATAGAGAGAGAGAGAATATTCTTTAGAGCAACATCGCTTATAAAACATGACAACTGCAACACTATTGGCCTGAGTGATCTGTGCTGTGTTTTCAGGCCCTGTATAGACTGACCTTATGCATGTCTTGCATGCTGATGTAGATGGTGTAGATTCCACTCTTGTTAAATCCAGCCCGAAAGAGTTCAGCACAGTCTCTGTATTTTTTCTGTTCATCTTGTTTGTTTAAAGACATTTGGACAGCTTTCAGACAAAACAAAAAATGCATAAATAAATAAACAGAGAGAGAGAGAGAGAGAGAGAGAGAACAAAAGGGTTTGTTAAATGACAAGATACTCAATTCTAACTACAAAAAACATAGTGTTGTGTATAGTAAAATTAAGTGATTCCTCAGTTCACAGATTTGGGCCAAAGACGGAATCCACAAAACATTTCTGAAGCTAACAGTGAATAAATCTATTTCCTTATGTGTATTTACTCTCATTGCTTAGCTTCACTTAGATCAGTATGTGGATGTTGGAGTTGGACATGGGAAGCATGTGTCTCTCTGACTTTTCACGCAATGTTTCAGATCCAAGTAAAACTTGGCAGCAAAAGTGGTTAATTGCAGAACCCTGATGTAGGTCAGTCAGTCAGTTAGTTATGAAGTCTACATGATGTAAAGCAGTCTAATATGAAGACATTTCCTGTGAAATGTGACAAAACTGTCAGTGTGACAAAATTCAGAGCACATGTGATCTATTATGATCTCTAAAATGTTCTTTTAAAGCTGAACTATGTATTAGTGTAGCCTTATATAAGGTTTTCAATGGCCAAAGCTAATATCAGGGGAGCAAGGCAATCAATGGTCAAAGACAGTAAATGATATAATCCAATTCAAAATGAGACATACACACAAAATTGCCAAAGTTTAATGTACACAATATACACTAGTTAACTTGTACACAATATTTAGTAAAATTCACAAAAAAAAAAAAAAAAAAAAAGAAGAAAAAAAGAAAAGAAAACTCAAATTCAAAAATCCCAAAGATTGGCCAAAGAGTTAAAATATTACCAATTGTGTATTATGTGGTGTCACAACTGTCTAGATAAAAGATTTAAATATATACATTCAACCCAATATTGCATCATATGTTTACATTCTAAATAAATAAATCCAGTACCCCACTGTGAATACCTTTGTTCTTGGAGCACAGTGTCAGAAGATCATTAAGAGTATTGCGTAGCTGCATTTGCTCTCTGTAGAGGGCGCTCTTGTCAGTAATGACCTGCTCCATATCGAGCTCCAGACTCTGTATTGAAGAACTCTGGGAAGCCAGGAGTCTCTGGAGCTCTTTCCACCCACTCTGTTCCCAGCCTAGTTCAGCACTGTTACATGCCCCCATGTCATGCATATGCTGCTCTACTGTTCTGAACAGAGACACGGATGTGTATAGGACAGGGCTGCCCCCAGTACCATCAGAAAACATTTAAAGGTAACGGTAAAATAGGATTTCCATTTTTATATTTTTTCATTTTACTTTGTCAACATGAAATGGCATTTGCAACCTATTTTACTTCCATAATGTGACTTATTTCTGATATTAAACTAGACAAAAAATGTATTTTATTCATCAGGAAATGATTGGAGCTTGAAAAGTGGGTGACCCATACCCAACCTGGTCTCATATAGAATCATGTTACTTTACCACAAAATTTGCAAAATTATTTTTACATGACTTGTACGTATTGCGGCAGTTTCATGGTGAAATAAAGACTAGAGACACTACAACAGCAATTATTCACTTTCACACAAATAACAAGTAAAACGGCAGATCATCAGTTCATAAACACTTTCTTTTCATTCTGTTCCTCACATAATGCTGTCTTACAGTATGACATAAAAATACTTTTACTATGCATGACTTATAATGCAACACATTTTAATGTTTACATTATACATTTAGAAAGCTTATTGAAGTGCAATCAAGTTGCACAGTAGCTCAACTGATAAAGCGAGTAGCAGTCTAGAAGAGCATGTGAGTCAACATGTAAACCAGAAGTGTTATAAAAGCACCACAAAACTAAGTGGTTGCTTCAGCAATTGCGTTTTTCATCTCTTGTTTGCTTTTATGACACTATCTGCTAGGTTAAGGTTGGGAGGTAATTATAATTTTTTTATTATTATTTAAAACTCGATAGAGCATTAAAATAAAAAAAAACTCATCTGTTTTAATCCCATGTTTGCTTTATATTACACTATCGGTTAGATTTAGGTTTAAGGTTTAGGGAAGGGAGGTCGGTTTTGTTGAAGTAAAAATTAAGCATTAAACTTAAAAACATCATCTGTTTAGAACAACATTTAACTTGCTTTTTGTACCCCTCAGTGGACATTTGACCCCGAAATTGCCATGTAACGAAGCATGAAATGTCATTTTGCAAAACTGTCGCCACAGTCACGTAATTTTAATGAGATCAGGCTGTCCATTCCAGGATGGAGCCGGACCTGAATACAACTTTGCAGTTGATTGTGGAGGTCTCCTCCTAAAACACGGACGGCATATACTTTTGAGGAGGTTGTGGGGTGTGAGTGCAGAAGGTCAAGTTCTACCTCTAGATCATCTTGATGCATCCCAATAGAAATGCTTCTTTTTTCAAATCTTATTTGATATTATTGCTGTCATTTTTATTACATTACCAGGTGCAAAATATGTGTGCAGACTAATGGAGAGATTTTAAAATGGTTATATTGCCTAGAGGCGGAATACGTTTTGTAAAAACAGAAACAAAACAACAATTACATTTTGATGAAAGATTACAAACAACAACAAAATTCTGGAATAACTTGCACAGATGAATTGTGCACATTTAGACCAGAAACATGTATCAAGAAAGTAAATAGGAACCATTTTGATCTCATGTTGATTTTAAAGGTCAAAATGCGGTTACACTTTATTTTAATGTGTCCTTGTTGCAGTGTAATTACACAAGTAGTTACTGATTATTACTAATTAACAACATGTACTTACTATAGGTTTAAGGTTAGGGTAAGGGTTTGGTTTAGGGTTAGTTGCTTGTAATTACGCATAACTGACTGTTACTATAGTAAATACATATAATATGTGTAACAAGGACACATTAAAATAAAGTGTTACCCAAAATGCAAGATAGGGCGAGATGCTGAGATTGTTGTAAGTACTGGTCCAGATTAAGTTTTTTTAATGAAGATGTCATTGAAAGATACCCTACTCTGTAGTGCCTTGGAGTTGCTTGATCTCACTGGTTTGTCGTATCAGTTCATTTTCAAGTTTGTTGGAGGACAGGGAGTTTTCCAGTGACTAAATCTCAAGTCTAGAGGTCTGATTTAAAACCTGTTACATAATGACATATAATGAGCCACCAGTGAGACCAGTCATAAACAATATTTCAAATTCTTACTCAAAGTACAATTTTAAAGTGATGTTTTTTATTAAGTAAACTCCTGATTTTCAGAATACTTACAAGCCAGTATTAATATGTTATGATGAATGCATTTGGCCATTATGAATTTGCTGTCACAGCTGTGTCTCCGTGTCCGTTAGTCTTCTTATTCTGTTAGGTCAAACACTGTATAGCCAAATACATACAGCTGTACTTCTGGGGCAACTGCATGAAGGATAAAAACAGCCTGGCCACATTTAAAGTATGGGAACTAAACAGAGAAAACAATAGGGAATCTCAATAGTAATACCACAAACGCCCAGAGTGTCATTAGTAATGTCTTTTTGCAAAATGCTTTTTAAAATGAGGCCCACTATCAAATCATTCTTCATTTTTGAAAGGGCATGGGGATAAAAATGACTATGAACAGGGAATAAAAAATAAAAATAAAAAATGAGCTGAGAGACAAAGTCCATTTGTAATCCCATGTTGGTGATAAAATATAGATGCGTTTGTTCTGGCAACCTTAGCCTCATGCATGAAAGCTATTCTGCCGTTGTGTTTTGGCTCTCAGAGAGTTCCTAAACACTGACTCCTTCACTAAAAGGTAAACATTTTCATTTGGATCACTTCTGTAGGTAAAATAGGCAGGAGTTAAAATACAGTATATGCCGCTTGCAACATAATAAAAGCAAAGAAAAAAAATAAATAAAAAAAATAACAACAACAGCTTGGAACATTTAAACTGTCCTAAGGTATCCTATGGTTCACTGGACTTAGGTGGTTTCACTTGTCTAGCAGTTTCCCAGCCTGGCCTTGCAGGTCTTCAGTTGGTTTAGCTGATCTCTCAGCCTGACTAGCTAAACAGCATCCAAAATCCCTTCTTAAACCAGCAAACAGCAGCCTGACCAGATTTAGGCTGCTTGAATTTAAACTGATTTAAAAGTATGTCGACAGCTCCTTCTAATTGACAGGGTTTGGCTATTTCAACTTCACCCATTACTAAAGGCCGAAACATACTTCACGCAAGTATGCAAACGCAGACACAAGCACTTGGCCAACGCATGGCCATCGCATGGTCACTTGCTGCTCTGGCAGTTACAAACCTCAGACCACAAGAGGGCAATAGATTTTTAGGCATGACCATAAAACCGGTGCTGCGTCTGAAACCAGGAAAATGCTGCCTTCGGAGGCTGTGTACGGTGGCAGGATGAAAATAAGGTGCTTTTCAAACTGTTCAGAGACCAGTTTCCTTAAGAGTTCCATTAATTCAAAAAAGCTGTCTGTTAATTCATTAACTAGGCAGCAAGTCAGCTGCCAACATTTTCGGATGCAGCCCAGATGTGGTAGATGAGTCGATAGTTGAGAAGTGTGGAAGAGACACAGAGAAAAAACAAGTTTGTTTGAATGGATTGGGACCAAAAGTTGTATATATTTTTCGAAAGGTTTCAACTCAAATTGCTGCCTGGGTCCACCAAGACAGTTGTTGATTGAAAGAAGAAAATCCACTCTAGCGCCCCTTGCGGCAATGCTGAGAATGCGGTGCGTACTTGCGTTGGGTTATGAATTGAGTACTGATACATTTCACAACGCAACGACACGTGAAATCAAGCTGCGTCTGCATTCACGTACTTGCGTGGAGTATGTTTGGGCCTTAAAATCAAGCATACAGCCATGATGTGGAACCTTTTCACATTTCTGGGTTCGTCATGTGAAATTTCTCAACAAAAGGTTCAATTTAACTGGTGTATAGAGGGAAATGAGAGACTCTTGCAAATATTAATTTTGCATTCCCATTTGCTTCAACAGAAAAAAAAAAAAAAAAAACTATTACGTTTCTATGACTTTCCCAAAAAAAAAAAAAAAAGAAAGAGAGAGAGAGAGATTGATTACGGCAGTCAGAAGAGAGCTGTCTTATTGTTAATGTCAGGGTGATATAACACAAAGTACAGTGATATAAATATACTACATAGTAAACATTAAAAAATAAAAAAGTTTGCACTGTGAATTCGGAGCCAGTATGGTCATAAGCTCTGCTTACGGTCTGTGCTTACTGAAATTTTAATCACTGCACCCAGTGACTGGAGCTGGAAGTATTGTTAAACGAATGGGAATATGTGAGGTCCAGTTTCCTTATGAAATGTCCACAAAGTGGCGCTAAAAGCGAGTTGTACTTTTTTGTTGTTAATGATGTAATACAGTCAACAATAATGCATATTTTATCAACCCTTCCCTCTAACCCAAACTCCAACCCTAAACCTAATCATCAGTGGAGTAAAAATGTAATTTTAGAGTGAAAATGCAACCTCTGAATCGTACTCACCATTATTTATGTAAATACTATTACTTCCTGGTTCTAATGGGACCAGAACCCATGTCTTAGAAGTAATTCGCCAAACACACTATCAGTAGCACCAATGTGTTCACGCTTGAATTGATGTGAATATGTTTGATAAAGGAAGGGTGCTTTAATTCGGCTAAATGCGGTTGATTTTGAGGGTACAGGAATGTTCGGAAGCAATATGTTGATTTTCTGTTTGATCATGTGTATGAATGGGAGCAAATCCCCCAAACGTTTGACCATGTAACATGCTTCGTACCATCACATCATACTAGCATATCTCATCACTAAAAGAACAGTATTAATAAAAGTGTGATGATATTATGACACTTGTGCTTACACTTTAGATAATCTGAACACATCCAGAATACAGCTTCTGAATCGACTCTGGCACATTTTCTGGGTGCCTTATCAGCACTTTAAACAGTGGTTACAGGAAGAGATATTTTCAGCCACTCTCAGTGAGTCCAAATCAAAGATGTATAAATACTCATTGCATTGTAATGATAGCTGTATTTCCCTCTGAATCTTGACTATTGTTCAACACTCAGCTGAAGTGTTGTATCAGTGTGGGTTTATCTGGTGTTCTTCATCCTTGGAAGCTTGTGCTAGCCAAATAAAATAGCCACAGGCAGGGATTTAACTGGTCAAAAACAAAGAGCATGCTGAGATGTCAGTGCTAAAGGGGCTGGGGTTGTAGTTTTCAGACATGTGGATAAGAGGCAATCTCAAAGGTTCAAGGCATTACAGACTCCAGAGTAGAAGTATTAGTGTACTATCTAAGATAAATCTAGTGTACAAAGAAATAAAGGACAAAATTGTGATGAAGCGCGTTCATTGAAGACTAAATATGCATGTGTAGTTGACAAATAACTTGTCCATAACTTTCCATAACATAACATTTCCATAACAACTTTTTTATCAACATCAAGAATTTAGGCTAAAATGTATATGAATGTATGGTAAGTGTAGGTTTTTCACCATTTTTATGACCTATTTGCCTTTGGAATTACATTTTAATTAAACAGAATGTCCCACAAATCTGTCCATGAAACTTCACTTGACTGTAAAGTGAAGAGAAGCTTTTCCCCATAGTAAAGCCTGAGATTGAGAGGCTAAACAGGCACTGCTGAAATGATGGACCTGGAAGGTTGCTCCACTTATTTATGTGACCCCTGAGATTAAAACCCACTTCACAATAACAATAAAAAAAAACAAACAGCAAGCATGCAACTAGCATAGGTCTACAAGTATTGTCCATTCAGTGACATTTTGGTGCAGTAAATGAGCCTAAATAAGTGGGACTGATCATCTAGAAATAGAGATATAGACCATCTAAAGAAGATTTGTTAAAAAACGCATGAAATGACATGTTGACTTACCCTATGGAGCCAGCGGGTGTAATTGTCCATGGCAAGCTCCAGGCGTTGGAATCTGCTGGTTTAGGAGGCTTCACTTTCCCTGTGGAAATTCTTTCTGGACACTGTTACCTTTATAATCATCGTGATGTTCTCCTGGCAGCATGAAAGTGTAACAACATTCTCCATGCAGAACAGAGTTTAAATTGTTCATAGTTGAATCATTAATGCTTGCTGTCCTCACCAGCAATAGAGTCAGGTGCAGAAAACTCTGAAGAATGGTGATGATCATCATCCATAATCAGAAATGGAGTTACAAAATCTCCTTTTATGTAAATGTACTTGATGTATCATAGCTAAATAAATACATTCCGAAGACACTACGTGTTGATGAATCCTGCTTTCAGTTTAACATGAAGATATAAATCCTCTAAAGAAAAGCTCTGATCTGCTCCACGTCCATAGAACATCAGAGTCTGGAATACAAGTGATTTCCACCTCTGTCTCCACAACAGACATTCAAGTGAACTCCAAGCATGTGCTGTGTTTGAATGTGTGTGCTGATATAGAAAAGTAACTGCCGTGGCTGTATGGATGGTCTGTGTGTTTTTAAAGGGGTCTCAGTGTTGTAAGAGTAAACTACAGGCAGTATGTGTGTCTATGCAAGAATGTGAGAGTGTGTGTGCGCTTTTACAGCATAAATAGAGACAAAAGTCAAGCGCAAAACATTTACCTCTAAAGCACAAACATCATATTAATGATTCGGGGTGAGAAATGATTTACAACATGCAGAACAAGCAAAGAGTGAGTAACAAATTATTGCAAGTGAGCAATAATTCCAGCTGATGTAAATGCTATCCACTTTTTAAATTTCATTGTTCATGTTAAATATATTACTTATAATTCATAAAAAAGCAAATGCAATATTTATTTTTATTTGTATTGTAACAACGTTATATTGTAGCACTTTTAATATGATTGCCTCCTCATTGCAATCCTCATTTTTAAGTTGCTTTGGATAAAATCATCTGCTAAGTGAATACATTTTAATATAATAATTACAAGCGGCACTACAAGATAATTACATATTATACATGTTGTTTATTAGTATTTCTCAGGTTTTATTTAATAAGATGAAAAACATGAACACTGATGTAAACTGTAACCTTGTTTTCATGTCATGGACTTTAAGTGCAAATCTAATTAATGTAAATGAACTTAAAATGAACTGCTTAATACTATAATAAAAAACAAATGAATCTGTGAATATATACAGTCTAAATATTATTTACTGGACAGCCGTGGAAGAGTTCACAGACAAAGGCCAAAGTTTTATTTTTGAGAACAATTTTTTAAATACTTAAAAACAAATAGTTACTTAGAGTTATGGAGGCAACATAGAAACACAAAGGTAAAATAGGTACAATGAAATTACTGCCAAGTTTGTTTTGGATGTATTTAAAATCTTCACTGGCAGAAAAATAGGGACACATAAATGTTATGATTTAGCCATAATGAAATCCCTGAACCATCAAATCTATGCTTTTTACTTTTAAGACATTACAGTAGACAAATGATGCAAAAAAGGTTTTCTTCACCTTTTTCATTAATCACATTAAAATATTCAATGGTGCTCTAAACCCTTGGTGTTTTTATAGTAGTATAACAAACCTTTTGTGTATGTTCTTTGAATGGCAGTACAAGTCAAAGGTTTTACATTACTGTTTATTTGTGCACAAAACTGTTTCATGACCCTCAAAACCAGAAAATAATACCACATAAAATCATTAGCCTGATGAAATACAGCAATCATTTTCTGATCTGAAAATAATTCCACTGCTCTATAGGAACTTTTTAACAATTAGTCAGTATTTATCATAATGAAGCATTGATGGCATTCCCAGTGCAATCAGCAAACAAATCCTAACAGTGACAGTTATAACATTATATTTCAATATTTTTAGACAAAATCTAGAGTGGATGCTATGTCATGAACCCTTGGCATGACAATTGAAGTTTGCATGATTGTAAGTTTGTGCATTTACTATTCCTAATAAAGGTCACAACTCCTTACAACTCCACAAAAACTTAAGATTTTCAAAATCTTGTCAAAAATTAATAAATTTCTGTTGCTATATCATATCTATCACAAAACAGTGGCCAAATATGGAAACTTGAGACTCAGATCTTTCCAGCGATATATAGTTTATCAAGATTATAATAGGATTTGATGTAAAATAGTGCAGTAAATTTAAATGTTTCCTTATAATGTCCAGTGACATAGCAATGTCCATTTGACAAAGCATAACAATCAATTTGGTACTGAAGTATTAAATGTGATAAACCATTAAGTTTTGCTTCATGTTTAAACCAACTTAATTTAAAGCTACACTATGTAACTTTTGGCCCTTGTAACGTCCAAGGTTGTTATCCCTCCTACCAACCACCAGAGGGAGCCCTCTCCCTAATACTAGCTCTGTACCGTTTCTTCTTAGGTGACTTCCTGTTTAAACTATACAAATATCATGCTATTCCATTCTGACTTTGCGAAGTATTGCCAGATTACCCTGCCTTACCAAGCGTTTTTCCATTGCCTTTGCTGATTGTTTTCATGTTATGACCATTGCCTGTTTTCCTGGATTTACTGTCTTTTGGATACCCCTTTGTTTTGTTTGCCTTGTTGGACTGTCTTTTTGGTTCATTGGATTATACCGCTTGCTTAACGACTACCTCTATTTGCCTGCCGATTTGGATTGTTTGCTTGTGTTCATAATAAACTTCCAGCACATGGATCCTAACACTGTCTCCATGGCCAGTTCATTACAGAATACTTTGCCTAACATGGATCCAGTGGAAGTTTCACAGCTCCAGGCCGCTTTTGCGCACCAGTTCGAGGTATTAAGCGGTTACCAAGACTAGCTGATCAACCTACGAGCTGCCAACAAATGTTCGACACAATACATTCACTCACTGCCAGCTCCCCATGCTAAACTGGTAAGCTTTGCTCTACCTGATAAGTTTGATGGTTCTGCAGAAAAATGCCGGGGGTTTTTACGACAATGCAAGGTACTTTTCTCAAATCAGCCTGAATCATTTGATCAAGACGCCAGGAAATGTTCTTTTTTGATGTCACTGCTTACCGGCAAAGCTCTCGATTGGGCCGCCGCTGTTTGGGATAAAGATACTCAAATCTAGGTTTCATTTGATTACTTCGTTCAACAAATCCATGAAGTCTTCGAGTATCCAGCGGGCGGCCAAGATATCTCTGTTCAGCTACTTTATCTACGCCAGGGTCATCGATCAGCAGCAAATTATGCAGTTCTGTTCAGGACACTAGCAGCTCAAAATGAGTGGAATGATGTCGCTCTGAAGACTGTTTTCCGCGAAGGGCTTAACCTGAAACTCAGGACGGAACTGACCTGCAAGGGTGAAGGTACGAATCTTTCTGAATACATAACTATGGCCATCAAGATTGATAACCTGCTTCAGAATGCTTCACAGCCTCAGTTTTGCTTCACCTCGAATTCTACAGTCTCAGTACAGGCCCAGGCATCCACTGTATCACCTGAACCCATGCAAGTTGGACAAGCCGCCTCCGCCTTGCACGCCATGGCTCTCCTGCAAGTACACCAAGCCAAGGCACTAAAAGAACTGCACGAGGGTAGTTCTGACCCGGGATTGATGCAGGAACTGCACTCGGCGACCAACCTCGCTCTCCGGGCGACGAAGGTCACAGCGCGGTCTCTCAGGCAGGCGATGTCCCTCTCGTGGTCCAGGAGCACCACCTCTAGCTCAAATTGGTAGAGATGCGAGAAGCCGACAAGGCACGGTTCCTTGACGCCCCCATCTCCTAGGTTGGCTTGTTTGGTGACACTGTCGAGAACTTTGCCCAGCAGTTCTCGACAGTGAAGAAGCAGACAGAGGCTATAAAGCACATCCTGCCCCGGTGCGGCTCAAGATACCGCACCCGTCGCCAAGGGCGTCTCCCTGCAGCAACATCTCCGGCTTTGCCGCAGCCCGCCCTCATGGCCCAGCCTCGGCGTGCAGCCCATCGCAGGAAGCAGACACACTCTGTCTCACGGCCAGCCGCCAAGAACCCGAGGAAGGCTTCGGAGCGCCCCTGAGACGGGTGACCCAGGGGCAAGGAGACCCATCTCTCTGGAGCTGGTGCACAAATGAAATGGCCTCGCTGAAATGGCCGGGACTTTGTCTCGGCTCCTCAGCACAAAACCTGAATGAGTGGTTGCATACCAGCTCCTTTTATACCCGTATGTCCGGGGGAGTGGCATGGAAATTCCACTCGCCAATTCTCATTGGCTTATTTTCAAAAGATCAGAGGTGTTTCAGGCTCCCAAGAGTGACCCCTAGTGTCACTACATCGACACAAGATCTCGTTCCCTCCATCAGGGAACGGAGGTTACGAAAGTAACCATGATATTATCAAAATAATTATATATAAAGTTAAAGATCAGTTCAAGATGGCTAGCAAAATAACAACGGCATGCTCATGAGCCGCTTTTAATTTTAAACAATATAAGCATTAATTATACAGTATTAAGAAGATAGCAACATATTTGCTGCAGTGATGAATCGAGAATGGGCGGCGAGCGTTCCTCGTTGCGAGTTCCGCAGTTTGTGCTCTTTTCGAATCCCATAGAAACATGTAAACAAATGTGTCCCCACTCAAGATATACATCCACTGAGGTGCAGATGCAATCTTTGTTAATTAAACTCTAAAGTTGCATATGGGCAGATTAGAACCCTAAACCTCTTATGGATAGGGCAAATTAGTTATTGCTAAACCACACTATCAGCCTCCTTTTACTGGCGCTGATTGATGTACTTCTCCACTGACTTACAATATCTCATGACCGACAATAGCACACATACAGATGAAGTTATCAAATTTATATGTGAAATATTTATTTTAAGCTTGAATTGATCAACAAAAATAACTATTTATCAAAACAGAAAATTTAAAATAATCTTTTACTAGTGCTTATCATTGCTGTGCGACTTCAAACACTGTGTATAATCTGTAGAATTGTAGAATCTTGCGAGATTGATGAAAGAGGGATCCCTGCCATAAACGACCCCTATTCTCCATCTTCTGTTTTTGGTGATTCAGTCTTCATGCATATCACCCCATATCAGAATTTATGATTAAAAAATTACTTATATATCGATCTGTTTCTCCCCCACAACTATCATATCATGTCTGCACACATGGATTTAATCACTGGAGTCTTTATGTGGATTTTGGAGCGTCAGATTTTGGGACCCATTCACTTGCATTATAAGTGTCTCACTGTAACCTCGATTTTTGTTTCTTTTTTTTTAAAGAAAAGGAGGAACCAGACTAAATTATTTTTTGTGGTAATCAACATTATGCCACAAATGCTATTGATTGAGCTTAACTTGTTTTGAACCCGGAACATTCCTTTAAAGATTTTCTAAGTCATACCGGTCCAGCTAAATTACTTTGAAAATTCAGATGTCCATCCGGGTAAATGGGCAGAGTCAAAGTGGAAAATGACGGGGTGGATGTTAAGGGGTTGCTCATTTAATGGATAAATTAGCCACTATGAATGATATTTTGCAAACATAATTGTTAAAAAACTTCAATACAAGTTAACATAAAACATTTTGAAATTTTAAAATTACATGAATTTTCCCTATATCTTCCCATTACGGGGTGGACATGTTTTGCTTGACCACAAATGATTAACACCACAAAATAAATGGAAACATCCATAAAACAAAAGAGTTATTGCACTTAAAGTAACTCAAAATAATTTTGCAGAATGGCTGATGTCCACCTCCAGTGTGTGTGATGCCATTATAACAATAGATCTTCAATTGTAGTTGAGAGTATGGTGACATAACAGAGTGGGCAATAAATCAAGGGACACACAAAAAACCTCCACTATCTGTGTTAAAATTACACATTTACCACAAATGAATTCATGTTAGTAAGAGAATGTCATACTAACTTTAATTCTGATGATTTAGCACTTATTTTGGTCAAAGATGTTTTACGTGCAGCTCTGGGGACATGAGGAAATGATATTAGTGCAACAAATTACAATTATTTCAAATATTTAAAATGTGACTTTTAGGCCCACAGTAGTGTGTAACAATATTAATAGTCTTTATTATTACCAAGCCTATTAAAATTGCAATCGGGTGAAATTAAACAACATAAATATCATAACTTGTACTGGGGACTTAAATGTCACTGCATTGTTGGAATGACCCATAAGCAATAGCGGACAGAGACACACCGGTATACACAACGCAAACTGCACATTTTGATGTCGCTCAGCTTGAGTCGGTCTCACGTGAAATAGCCTGCACCGCTCTTTAACGGATAGATGAAGTAAACCACTCTACAATCTTTATTCCCTTTCTGTATCACTAAATAAATATCTGCACAATAAATGGTAAAATTATTGAGGACTTTAACTAAGATTTGTGTCTAGGTTAGAAAAGCTGATATTGCTAAGTTATAAACATACGAAAGCCCAAGTAACCCTTTCGTTTGCTGCTCGTTTTATCATTCACTTTCACTAGATGTCGCTGTAAGCTGTATTTTAAGATCCCACGCTGCTCAAATCGCCCTGTTTCCCCAGTCAAGGCAATCTGTTCCGAAATAAGTAAATAAATAAATTAAAAAGTCAGTTCCGATATTGTTTTGTGCAACATATCATAAAATGGTAGGAAGGTTAGGGTAGGTTTGTAAGAAATGGCGATGGGAAACACACTTCCTAATAATGAGACGATTGTATACAGGGATCCTTACAAACTGATAAGCAAACAAAGAAAACCTGTTTTGAAATAAAGGGCGAGATGATTCAGAGTAGATTTACATATAAAAAGCTTCTCCGTGAAAGGTTTGAGAGATTATTTTCATGAAGCTGACAGGCGGTTGAAGTGAATGGAGTGTAGCAGATGAGGAGATGTTTCAGAAGAACTGAAGGAACATGGGTGACAGGGCCATAATTCACCTGCCTCCAGCTTGATTTGACTACACAATTCAGCCGTGTTTTATATATTTGCACATTATATATATATTTTTACATTGAAGGAAACATTCAGGGCAGATGCTGCAGATTGAAGTCAATCAAAAGCAACCTGCATCTCATGCATGAAATGCACTGGAATGAAAATGGACTCGTCAAGCTCTCTGTTGGAATGGGTTTGATAAGAACTGTTGTGTGGATGGTGACAGAGCTTGAGAACAGATCACAGCACAAGGTTTAATAAAATATCTTCAGCCTACAGTGACTTTCTATATTAAAACAAAATGAACTATACGCAAACTATTCAAGAGTCAGGCAATGGCTGATGCTGCTGTAACAGTCTGTTAGTGTGAAATCTATTGTATTCATATATATAAAGGGATAGTTTACTCAAAAATGAATATTTTGTCATCATTTAATCACCCTCAAGTCGTTCCAAACCAGCATGAACTTCTGTCTTCCGTGGAACATGAAAAAATAATTTTATAGCAGAACGTCCAAGCTTATTTTTTCCATACAATGAAAGTGAATGGTGACCATGCCTGTCATGTTAAATTGTGTTAATTAACAACTTAAAGATATTGTTCAAACTAAAATGACGCTGCACACGTCAAGCGCGAGTAAGTGTGAATGAGCTTCTCTCATGAACACACAAAGGAGACTGCGGCTGTCATGATTTATAGTGAATAAAGACTTACATTTTGGTCTCTTTCTCACCCAAAACCAGTCATATGACTTCAGAAGACATGGATTAAACCACTTTAGTTGGATGAATTACTTTTATGCTGCCTGAATGTCTTTTTGGACTCCATTGAATTGCATTGTATGGACAAAAACACATCCAGTAGATTACTTCTGAATTGTAATCTGGTACTGATTACAAATTACATGACTAAAACTGTAGTCAGTAACGAATTCTATTGAATTGCATTTTAAAGTAATCAAATCTGATTGCTTTTGGATTACTTCTGACCTAATTATTTTTTATTTGATGTCATATGCATTTGAGTAGGATAAGCTTATAGCATGTTGACATGATGCTTAAATGCATTAAAAAAAGATTACTTAATCAAAATATGAGAATCAATATGTTTTGTGTGTGTGAGAGTGTGTGTTTTACTCGTTTCTGAGTATAATAAAAAAATGCACTTAAAATGTACTTACTCCGGCAATTTTAGCATTGCAAATGGCATCCACGTGGTGAAAGATCAGGGCTGCGTTTCCCAAAAGCATCGTAAGCCTAAGTTGATGGTCTCTATGATCAACTTAAGCTTGGGATGCTTTTGGGAAACCCAGCTCAGATCAGTTATATTTTCAAATCACTGTCACACAAACACACACACACACACACACACACACACACACACACAAACACAAACACAAACAGTCTCAAAAGCAAAAGTGCATTCATGTAAATTTTTGAAGCCAAGTACGAAAGCAATTAGCAAAAACAAAAATAACCAGTTCAACATTTATGTGTGGATTACAGCTCCATCTTCAGTGTAATTTTAGCCAGAGGCTATAAGAGTGAGTAAATGATGAGAATTATCATTCTGGGTCAATTCTGGGTCAACTATCCATTAATTGTCTTTTCTTCAAAAAAAGCTATAATATGGCTTGAGAGTTCAGAAAACTTGCTCGAACTTGACAGCTCTTTTTTGAATTTGACAGTCCTGGTCCCTATCCTTGCCAGTTGTATGGAAAACGTCATGGTTACTTGTGTAACCTCCGTTCCCTGATGGCAGTGTGTGGTGGGCAGACTACTGTGTGCCTCATAGCCAGCACACCAGGTAGACACGTAACCTCACCCAACATAGTTATGAGTGTCCGAACTGGCCCTTTTTGGGGACAAGCCGATTACCCAAAAGATAGAGACAGGCTTAACCCAGTCGTGGCCTCTTTTCCCCTTCTTTTATTCCACTCCCTAAAAAAGAAGGGGGATTATCCGACTGGGCCGCCAGGTCTAGTCGGGGGGTGTCCCTCCCAAGGGGAAGACACAGCGGAGACCACACCTCGCCCAAAGAGAGGGGGGGATATTTAAGTGGAAAAATACGTCACATGGTCTTTCCAACCATGTGGAGAGTCTTCAAGGTAGATCCTGCCCAATGGGGGAGGAGTTACTACAAACATGGAGACTGGGGCAGAGGGGCTCTGCCCAAGGAAGACGCGGTTTGCCAACAGGGAAACGAATTAGCGGAAGATATATAATCGCATGGGGTTAGCTTTACAGGGAACCACCACATGCAGAGCACCCACCCCAGAACAGGGCTCTTAGTTAGTGCGTGTACTGGGCCGGCAGCGAATCTCTCCAAAAACTCAACTGCCACAGGGCTCGGAGGAAGTCAACCAGGGAACAAAGTTTGTGAACACTACTGGGAATTAATGGCGCACGTCTTCAGCTCCAAGGGAGGTGGAAAGCGCTATATGTAAGTGATACACCCGGCCAGCTATCCTGGGTTTAGGCCCAGGGAGCTTCCAGGGCCAGGGCCCAGGGAGCCGCTACACCCCTGGTAGAATGGGCTTGGAGCCCTACTGGGGGCGGCATGTCCTGGGCGACATATGCCATAGTTATGGCATCAATGAGCCAGTGGGCGATCCTCTGCTTGGAGACAGCGCTTCCTTTCCGCTGTGCACCAAAGCAGACAAAGAGCTGCTCAGAGATTCTAAAGCACTGCGTGTGATCCAAATAGATGCGTAAAGCACGCACCGGACACAGCGATGACAGGGCTGGGTCTTCCTCCTCCTGGGGCAGCGCTTGCAGGTTCACCACCTGGTCCCTAAAGGGGTGGTGGGAACCTTGGGCACATAGCCCGGAGGGGCCTCAGGATCAAGTGAGAGTAACCCAGACCGAACTCCAGGCACGTTTTGCTGACAGAGAACACTTGCAGATCACCTACCCTCTTGATGGAAGTGAGCGCAGTCAGGAGGGCAGTCTTCAAGAAGAGTGCCTTAAGCTCAGCTGTCTGCAAAGGCTCAAAAGGGGCTTTCTGTAGACCCTGAAGAACTACAGAGAGGTCTGATGAGGGAACGAGGTGCGGTCTGGAGGGATTCAGCCTCCTGGTGCCTCTTAGGAACCTGATGATCAGGTCGTGCTTCCCTAAGGACTTACCATCGACTGCGTTGTGGTGTGCTGCTATGGCGGAAAGCACTGATCCGACTGCGCATCTCTGGGAGTCTTCCCGATGGGAAGAACACCACTTAGCGAACAGACGCCACTTAAAGGCATACAGATGCCTCGTAGAGGGGGCCCTAGCCTGAGTGATCATGTCTACCACCGCAGGTGATTCCAGAGGTCTGGGTGTGGGTGCCAGATGGTGCCCCGTCCCTGAGAAAAAAGAAAGGGAGGACTTTGTACTGATACGCCTGACTCTCGAATGCAAACTGCAGGAAGGGTCTCTGTCGAGGAAGGATCGAGATGTGGAAGTACGCATCCTACAGGTCTACCGCCGCGAACCAATCTTGATGCTGGACGCTCGTCAGAATGCGTTTTTTTCGTCAGAATCTTGAATGGGAGTCTGTGTAAAGCCTAGTTCAGTGCAAAGCAGCTTCAAATTTTCATTCTGGAGGGTGAAATCCAGGTAACACATGCATCATACCTACAAAACATCGGACCATTCAAACTCTTGGGTAACACTTTATTTTGATGGTCCCCCTACAGATACTCAACTGACTATAAGTGACTTATCAACTGCTTGCTATAGCTAGTAAACAGTGTTTCAACAAACATTCAGTAGACTTTCAGTAGCTTGTATATAGATCTCTATTAATGACCTACTTACATTTCTTTGCTTACCTGCACGTTTTCTTATTTTACCTTTAGTTACCCAAAGGTTTTCTGGAAATACTCTACTGACTGTTTGTTGCATATGAATTTCCTATCAGTACAGATTCACTTTACTTTAATGTACCATCAACTGTTCATCTATAGTTACCTAGGGACCATCAAAATAAAGTGAACATCTAAGGAATACGGTTAACTGACTGCTTTTGAAACTGGCTATCAACAGATGGTAAATACCAATACTGATAATAATACACAGGAATAGCAGCACCACATTGCAATCAGCACATAGACTGTATGTTAAATAAAAATATATTTACAGAAGTCATTGTTTTGTCCAACAGCTTTAATGAACTGATGTTTTCTCAACAATAATGTAAGTAGGTCATTAATAGAGATCTATATACAAGCTACTGAAAGTCTACTGAATGTTTGCTGAAACACTGTTTACTAGCTATAACAAGTCAGTCGATAAGTCACTTATAGTCAGTTGAGTATCTGTAGGGGGACCATCAAAATAAAGTGTTACCAACACTTGTGTACCCTCTGCCTTGAAGAATAAAACAGCTGAAGAAAATGAATGTTAGTTTCAAGTGACCGGCAGATATATTTGTATATTTGTATATATTTGCAGATATAATTGTAGTATAATGTGAATCATTCATTCTTGGAAATGTAAATACCAAACATCTGCATTCTGTAAATCCAGCTTGTCTCTGCAAAGTTAGGCTGAGAGGTAAACATACAATGAATTAATGAAAGTGCTGCACATATTTCTACCATTTTAAAAGTTCTCATAAGGTCTGAAATGCTTCGTCTGTTACAGTACTGCCTCGCTCGAAAATTATGCATTACTGTAATGCAATCATCCAACCTCTTGAAATAGTGAGATATCCATTTCTTGCAGCCGGCCCTAAAGTGTTCATTTGTATTCATAGTTTGCTGCAATACTCTCTTTTACTGCCTTTCTCCCCATTTTTCCCTTAATTTGTTGTTCACAGAGAGCTGGATCTTGCAGCCTCTGGCGTAGCTCAATTGTAAAGGATCTATCAAAGGTTTCTTATCCCAGCATTACATAATGGACTGTTACAGCCTAAACACCAGGCCTCTCATCTTCTACACTATCTGATCATTCATCAAAGTCCTCAAAACACTTGTGGCTACATCAAACAAACACATTTACATCTAACACACTGTGTATTGTACGCAGATAATACTGTGCAATACTGATATTCAGATAGACCGTCAGACCTGATATGAAACCTGTTGTCCTTAATGTAAAAACACTTTAAGATCGAAGTATGTTCTTTAGTAAACACAAGTGAATCCTCTTGTTAGAACAGAAGAAAATAAAGATAGATCAATAATACAAATCATAATGTGATGCAATTTCTAAATATACAAAACAGTCTTCAGTAACTTTCATGTTGTTTGGAACCTGTACTTTTATTATTATTTATTTATTTATTTTTATACAAGATGTTTAGCAGAATGTTCACTCCGCTCTGCGGCCACACTTGGCTTTGAGCATTCAAAATTACTTTCGGACACATAGACAAGAAAAGATGTCACACTTGAGGGCCACTAGTTTTAAGAAACAATATATCACAAATAACATTATATTTAAAATGTTAAAAGGATAGTTCACCCAAAAATGAAAATTCTCTCATCATTTACTCACCCTCATGCCATCCCAGATGTGTATGACTTTCTTCTGCTGAACTCAAATGAAGATTTTTAGAAGAATATCTCAGCTCTGTAGGTCCATACAATGCAAGTACTGTAAATGGATACCAAAACTTTGAAGCTCCAAAAAGTTCATAAAGGCAGCATAAAAGTAATCCATACGACTTCAGTGGTTAAATCTATGTTTTCCAAATGGTTTAAGGTAAGAACAGACTAAAATGTAACTCCTTTTCACTGCACATCTTGACAGCAGTCTCCTAGGCGACTGTGATTTACAGCTCGATAACACTTCCTATAGTGCCATCTAGCACTCCATGCGTCAAGCACTAGGAAGTGTAATCAAGCTTGAAATCATGATCGTGCCTAGAAACTTCAATGGCAAGATTTACAATGAAAAATTTTTCATTTTTATCTGTTTCTCACCGAAAACCAATTGGATCACTTCAGAAGACATGGATTTAACCACTTGAGTCTTATGGGTTACTTTTATGTTGCCTTTATGTGCTTGTTGGAGCTTCAACGTTTTGGTCACCATTCACTTGCACTATAAAGACCTACAGAGATTAAATATTCTTCTAAAAATCTTAATTTGTGTTCTGCAGAATAAAGAAAGTCATATACATCTGGGATGGAATGATGGTGAGTAAATCATGAGAGAATTTTCATTTTAGGGTGAACTATCCCTTTAAACTATAACATTTTCTCACATTCCTGCAACAATAAAAAAACGCAGCTGTGAAAAATGTATTCTTTTTATAGAGCCAAGAGGTCAGTGTGTGACATTTCAATCTTCTATTGGTCACACGCCTTTCCATCATCCGAATTTAAAGGTGTGAGTTCTACTCCTTTGTGTGGAGTAAAACGCAAAGCTTCTTTTCACAAGCTTGCATTTACAGTCTCCCTGCGTTTGAATGGGAGTGAATAGAGTGTGAACTGTAGTCCGTCCGCAACTTAATTTGTGTTTGTGTAGACAGGTTCAAATATGGTACATAAAGATACATTGTGCCATCAATGATGTCAAACCTGTTTGGTTCTTGCCAACTTTGAATATGTGCAAATGCAAAGGAGATTTCAGAGCTGTGGTGGAGGGGAAAATTTTCAATGAATAATAACTTTATATTTTGGTCTGTTCCCCACGCAAAGTTATTGTATGTTTTGGAAAGACTCTAAATATACAGTAAAACATGAGTTGTATGCAGGGTTGGGGAGTAACGGAATACATGTAACGGGATTACGTATTTAAAATACAAAATATAAGTAACTGTATTTCACTACAGTTACAATTTAAATCATTGGTAATTAGAATACAGTTACATTCAGTTTTGATTACTGGAGAGATTACTTTGCATTTTATTGTCATTTGTTTCATTTAATATTTAGTCCTTTCAGATGAAAAACATTTATACATATAAATGATGCGATCCAAAGTGCATTTGAACAGCGGTGAAACACTTTCTTATGATGTGTTACATTCATACAAGCAGACAGAGAAGTAAGTTTGAAGTAAGTTTAGAAGCAGAAGAAATAGAAATAAACCTTGTGTAAATTGTCAGCTTTACGCTAAGCTAAAATGATATTTCTAGCCATTTTACATGCACATGTTACCAGGCATGATCATATTTTTTTATCAAGAAAATTCACGTTAGATCATAATTTCTTCTTTTCTAGTAAGACCTTTGATATTAGGCAAAAATCATTTTCTTGATTATAATTTTTTATTGTTTTCCTGTAAAAATATCTACAAATCCTTAAAACAAGATCAGTTTGCTTTATCTTGTTATAGAAACAACACTGCATAAGATATTTAGGTTTTTCAGAGAATGTATTTTTAACATGTGTATTTTGTCTTACTGTACTGGCAGAGTTTTTATAGTCAAAACAAGTGAAAAAATCTACCAGTGCTGAAGAAGTAATCCAAAGTATTTAGAATACGTTACTGACCTTGAGTAATCTAACAGAATACATTACAGATTACATTTTACAGCATGTATTCTGTAATCTGTAGTGGAATACATTTCAAAAGTAATCCTCCCAACCCTGGTTGTATGCACTACTTTAATGGTATGTTTATGGTGCTTTTTAATCCTTTTTGGAGTTTGATAACATCAGTCCCCATTCACTTTGATCAGTGTTGTGTGTAATCTGATTATTAATTCTTGTAATCAGATTACAGTTACTGATTTTCAATTAAATTAATTACTTTTAAGTACATAATTTAGGTTACGCTTATAAAAAAAATATATATATATATATATATATACATTTAAAACATGAATTATGTTATATAATGTACATGTACATGTTTGTGTTTCTGACATCTGAAGGACGTGCACCCCCAATGACTGATTGTAAGGGAGAGACGTGTGGTGCTGAATGTAAGACTTGTGTGTGACAAAGAACAAGGAGAAAATATAGGCATTATTGAATTTGTTGAGCAAAGAAACAAAAACTTGTATGTGAAAAGTTTTTTAGTTACGATGTTATCAAACGAATTTTTTTAAGTAATTAGTAATTTAAAGTGGATTAATTTTTGAGTAACTTACCCAACACTGACTTTGATTGTATGGAATAGAAGAGTGCCAACATTCTGCTAAACATCTTTTTTGCTTTCATCATAGATTTACGAACAACATGAGGGTGAGGAAATGATGACAGATTTTTATTTCTTCTTTTTTTTCTTCAGGTGAACTTTTCCTTCAGTTAAATTTGACATAGACTCAAAGTTTTTTCAACATGATGCATGGCGTTGTTTGGTCATTGGAACACAGTCATGGATGAATACATGAAAACTCCATCATGCACATTCCAGTTGAGTCACTTACCACTCCTGGACTCACAGTCCCTACAGCATAATTTGCATGATGGTACTGTAATCAGTTACACCACCGCAAATGGTCAATCAAGACAAGAAATCTGTGCTATAGTGCTGGAATTAACCGTGAAGTGGAGGCAGACTGCAATTGCAACCACATCCCCCTGTCCACCAACCACTCTGTTTAAACTGCATATATATGCTGTATCACAAAGAGATGGATGGAGAGAACGTTTCTTCTCTTAGTTTACATTCACAAAGCTGATTTTACTGGATTTGCTGTGGAAGTGCACAGAAGTGTATATTGGGATACAGAAGGGTAGATGGTTGAATGAATGGAAAAAAGGGGTTCATTTTAGTGGTTGGAAATTAAAAAACGAAATGGGAAATTTGATTAAGAAAGGTCATAGCTGAGAGTCTGCAGCGTGTGTGTGGGAGTGGGAACAAGATTTGTGACAGCGCCATGTGATCTTGCTACTCTCATAACTAGTGACTCACCACCATACATCTCACGATGGCATGTGTGCACATCAAATTTGACCTCTAACCATGTTGTTATGACATACTTAGCTAACTATGAGGCAGACTGCATGACATGATGTACCTGCATTTTACAGGAGTAGTTCACCTAAAAATTCTAGCATCATTTACTCACCATCATGTTGTTCCAAACCCGTATGACTTTCTTTCTCCAGTTTAACACAAAAGGAGATATGTTAAAGAATGTACCTGCAGCTCTTTTCCATATAATGAAAGGTGAAAGGGGACTGGGGGTGTCAAGTCCAAAATGAAAGAAAAAAAAAATTATAAAAGTGGTCCATACGACTTGTGAAATATATTACATTGTTATATTCTACTGTTCCTTTATATGAAGAACAGACTAAATTTAAGTTGTTATTCAGTGATAACCAGTGATAAATCCCTCCATCTAAGGTCTGGAATGGACCAGAGGTTGCGCTAGAAAAATTCTTTATCCGTCACTCTGACTGACTGAGTTGTAAAATTGTTATCCATCATACTTGTTTTAATTTGATAAGTACAACATTCAGGGGTGTAGCATCCATTATAAAGGCATATATATGACAGAGGATAGGCGTAATGATTTTTTGACTCCCAAGCGAAAGTCTAGTGAAACTATTGAATTATTGGGTGAAAGTAGCTACCTGTCAATCAACCACTGTGCTAAAACAGGATTTTTAAACTTTACCGGTACCTGCGTGTGGGGATGGGGCCGTGAACGTGTGTCTGTTTGCAGGAGAGAGGGAGAGGTGTAGCTTGTCAAGCTGGTTGGCATGATTTCTAACAGCTGTTTCTCATTACAGTGATGGCGGAGAGAGCCCTTAAAAGCAGCCAAACACGGCAGAGAAAAATTGCACGTTGATGCCATTTGACACCAAACACATTAGATCTACAGTGACTCATGATCAAACATCATTGGCGCCATAATTAATCTGAAAGCTTTAGTGGTGGAAAAGATTTTTCTGTGAATAATGACTTCAATTTTGATCTAACACAATGTTAACACCTCAGAAGACTTGGAATATAGTTTATGAGACATATGGACTTACTTTATGATACTATATGCTGCTTTTTGTCCTTTTGGAGTTTGACATCACTTTTATTTTGTGGAAAAGAGCTGCCAGGAAGTTATAAAAAAGTTATTTTATGTTTCTTTACTAAAACTATTCCTTTAAATAAGTACAATGTGAACCCTGTGATCATACACAAGAGTTTGTGTATGTGTGTGTTTTTACCAAGGCATCTTAAGAATAGGCCAGTGCATCTATTACAGATAAACTCTACAATTTATCTCGCATCCATTTTATTACTCAGTTTGAAATCCAAATATTCAGCAGCCTAACATCATTTAGATTGTGTATGTTGCCAGCTGTGATGAAACTGAGAAGCTGTTAATGACCAACCCAACGACAGCCAGACATAAACTTTCACAAAGGGTGTAGCATCTTCACAAATGACACAAACAATAGTGTTGCCTGTGCAAGTTTATAGACACTTCGGCTTTACGCAGTTTGGATGATTGACTACTTTATGTTAAATTTAAAGCACTAGCAAAGATTATGAAAATCATTACAGACAATAGGCAGTGGAGAGGGCTGTATTACTATCATGCCACTCGATTGCAGTAAATTGCATCAGCAGTCTCCATTTCAATAGTCTAGTTGCTCCTTCCTAAATCTCAAGAATAACATTGTCTTGAAAAAGGTGACAAGTGCCTCATAAAATGAGCCGTATAAGTTTATGTGGATGTACACTTCATCCTGTCACAGTGAAATCAAACTGAACAGTGTCAGGACAAGTAAACTTTCTGAAGGCTGATGGAACAGACCTGTATCCACATAAGACACAATCATGTTCTGTGCTATAAAAATGTCTCTGGTGATTTCTACAAATGCATATTCTGGTGTCATAACTGTGAAAAAGGTGATTTGAATGCAAACATGCAAAACATGTAACGCTAACACTTTACATTTATATTCCCTTTGTTAAGGGTGTATAAAGGGGTTCATTAATGACTAATATTAAATATACAATGTACATTCACTTGTTATAAATGTTTTATAGATGCACTTATTCATACTTGATGCCCTAATGATTTATGGAAATTAAATGGAGGATCATTATGTCATTTTGTTACAGTCCACTTTGTGTTAACTGAATGTCTTGACTCACTTTTGTTGTTGTCACATTGATGTCAAAATAATATTTTTACCAATAGGCTATAGTCCTAGTTTCTCAAAGTTCTCTACTGTCAAGGATGAGACCAGAGATCCAAGTGCGGAAGCTTAGTAACAGACTATATTATTATATATTAAACACAGCAGAGCTGGCGAAGCGTGATGGAGACCCGGCTCCAAATGCAGCATGGAGATGGAGTGTGTGTTAGTAGGTTTGTGTGCGTTGTGGTAGTGTGGAGCACAGATCCACGAGGAATCCTCTGGAGGATAGTGTGTTTGTAGGTTAGTGTGCGTCGTGGTAGTGTGAAGAGCAGAGCCAGTGTAGAGGGGTAACCGATGAGGAATACTAAGGTAAATCATCAAGGTAAGCGATGCAACCGACAGGAAGGTAACCACAATCCAGGCACTACGGTGAAGACTGGCAACCAACACAGAAAACACATAACAGGACCCACTAGGGCAGAGAGAGAGAGTGGTTATTAACTAAACACAACAACAATCTAGCAATGAACATGAAACAAAGTGGGGTAAATATAGGCAGAAAACAAACCACGGTCAGGTGCCGCTCATCAGCTGAAAGTTGCATGATCAGCGTTTCCACAGAATCAATCAAGGTTCCCATGGAAATGCTGATTCCGCGAGCCAGCAGCACCTTAAACACATGAAGAGAACGTAAACACAATGAAACAAACTGGCAGACTCACCAAGACCCCCACAGGGATGCCTCTTGGCGTACCCAGAAAAGTTACCATGACGAAGATGGAACTGATTGATGAGGGCGTGGTCCAGAATGTCCCGAGCCGGGACCCAGCATCTCTCCTCAGGCCCATAACCCTTCCAGTCCACCAGGAACTGAACCCCTCTGCCCCTGTGTCAGATGTCGAGCAACCGTTTGACGGAATAAGCCGGAGCACCCTCCACTAGGCGAGATGGAGATGGGACGGGTGTGGAGGGATGTAAATTTAACCGAATGACTGGTTTAATTCTGGATACATGAAACACGGGGTGGACGTGACTGAGGAAGGGGGGCAATTTGAGATGGACAACCACTGGGCTAATGACCTTCACAATGGGAAAAGGGCCAATAAATTTGGGTCCCAGTAAGCTGGGAGCTTAGACCGGTGATGGTCTGCCGACTTAATGCGTGCACCAGTCCGGAGGAGGGCTTCTCTGGCTATCTGCCAGGTGCGATGGCACTGTTGAATAAACGCGTGTGTGGAGAAGACCTTGGCATCGGGTTCTTGGGCAGGGAACAGAGGGGGCTGGTAACCTAGTCAACACTGGAAGGGTGATAGTCCTGTAGACGATGGTAAGGAATTGTGGGCATACTCGACCCAGACTAAAAGAGAGCTCCAAGCAGGGTCTTTTCAAGCTCTTAATTAGCTCGCTCTGCCTGCACATTAATCTGGGGATGTAACCCAGAAGACAGATTCACAGTAGCCCCCAGCAGTCGACAGAATTCTGTCCAAAACCATGATGAATTGGGGTCCCCTGTCAGAAACCACATAGACCAGTAGGCCATGAATGTGGAAGATGTGATTAATGACTTCAACCGCTGTCACCCTCGCTGAAGGGAATTTGGAGAGGGGAATGAAATGAAATGAGCCGCCTTCGAGAACCGGTCCACCGCGGTCATGACGATCATGTTGTCATGGGATGGGGGAAGACAAAATCCATGGCTAACCGGCGAACATCCTGCTCAAGTGAAGGCCACCATAATTGCTGCCTGGGTACGAGCAGCCTCTGGATGGCAGGCGACGTCGGATGATTGGCCCCACCGGAGAATGTGTGTCTGGACCGAACACGGAGCAAATAACAGACCCGTTGGGCACCTGGTGAGCGAGGTGGTGTTGCACAACACAGAGCAGACTTTAGCCTCCATGTCCCAGGACACCATGCCCACCACCTGAGAGGCGGGTAGAATGGTGTCCGGAGGGGTGGTGTAGGTCTTGATATCAAAACACAGAGACAAGGCATTGAGCTTAAAATTTTTAGAGCCTGGACGATACGACGAAATCAAAGCACGTAAAAAATAGTGCCCAACGAGCCTGTCTGGAATTTAGATGCTTTGCTCCGAAAATATACTCCAAATTTTTATGGTCAGTCCAGATCACGAAAGGTACCCCCGAATCCTCTAACCATTGGCGCCACTCACCCAAGGCCAATCTGACAGCCAACAATTCTCTATTACCAACATCATAATTCCATTCTGCTGGGGTGAGGCGATGCGAGAAAAAGGCGCATGGATGCATCTTCCAATCTGAGGAGGAGCGTTGCGACAGAACAGCTCCGAAAACGCCCTCTGATGCATCCACTTCCTCCACGAATGGACGTGAAGGGTCAGGAGTGTTAAGCTTGGGAGCAGAAGTAAACCTTTCTTTCAATTTAGAAAATGCGGTTTCAGCCCGCGGGGACCAGCAAAACCCAGTACGGGTAGAGGTGAGATCCATCAGAGGCACGGCGTCCTGGCTGTAGTTTTGAATGAAACTTAGTTTACCCAAAAATATTAATTCTATCATCATTTACACACCCTCATGTTGTTCCAAACCTGCATGACTTTCTTTCTTCAAAATAACTGCCCATAATGTGTCTAAAATTAACATTACTCGATTTTAACTTTTTGCTTAGATGTCTGTTGTTTAAAAGCAGTATCACATGAGCAAGCGTTCTGCTGTACTCATGTTTCTCAGGGACATTCTTTCATGCTTTTTATTGGCTCTGAATAGGCAGGAAAATTGGCCGTGTTCCTTGTTAAAGGGATAGTTCCCCCAAAAATGAAAATTCTCTCATGATTTACTCAACCTCATGCCATCCCAGATGTGTATGACTTTCTGTCTTCTGTTGAACACAAACAAAGATTTTTAGAAGAATACCTCAGATCTGTAGGTCCATTCAGTGCAAGGGAACGGTGGCCAGAACTCTGAAGCTCCAAAAAGCACATAAAGGCAACTTAAAAATAATCCATACGACTGCAGTGGTTTAATCAATGTCTCCTGAAGCGATCCAATAGGTTTAAGGTGAGAACAGACCAAAATACCTCTTTTCCAAAATAAATCTTGACAGCATGCAGCTGTGCATGCATCAAGCACTAGGAAGCGTAATCAAGCTTGAAATCATGATCGTGCCTAGAGACTTCAATGGCAAGATTTACAGTGAAAAGGGAGTTATATTTTGGTTTGTTTTCACCCAAAACCAACTGGATCTCTTCAGAAGACATGGATTAAACCACTGGAATCGTATTGATTACTTTTATGCTGACTTTAGTGATATTTGGATCTTCAGAGTTCTGGCCAGCATTCACTTGTATTGTATGGACCTACAGAGCTGAAATATTCTTATAAAAATCTTCGTTTGTGTTCAGCAGAAGAAAGAAAGTCATACATGAGGGTGAATAAATGATGAGAGAAATTTCATTTTTGGGTGAACTATTCCATTAAGCTTCATGGAATTCCAGGAATTCTAGGATTTTGGTCTTTGGCATCTGTTGCACCTTTAAATGAAATGACTGGATTGCTGTGACCTTACTTCTCATTCTGCCATGTGAAAACACAGGGTTGTTGCTAACACATCTAAAGAGCAAAGTCACAGATCGCAGTCATCGCTGTAGAAAGAGAGAAAACAGTCCAATGAATCCACTCAATGGTTCGTCAAGTATCTCTTTTCAATGGTTAAATTCTTTAATTCTTTTTTACTCCCTTATAAGTGCCGATTTTATTCATTTAAAAATAAAAAATAAAAAAACAGACGTGGATAAATATTAATGTCTAGAAGTAAGGGAACTTTTTCATCCAAAGAAAATTGACTCAATTTAAACCATTCTCATGTTGATTCCTTACCAGTTCTACAGCAGATACCAAAAAATCCCCAAACCTGTAAAGTTACTAGACCCTGGGAAACAAAATACAGCTAAAATTCTTAAAGAAAGTTGACTGGAATGATATCTGGGGACAAGCACAGCGGAATTACCTCTTACTTGAATGTGTCAATCAAAATGGGGGAGTTGAATGTTTGGAAAAAGGTGAGAAACGAAAAATTAGATTAAATCGCTGAGTTCCCGAGTTGCATTGGCAACCACAGCTGAACTTCACCTCCGGCTATAACAAATCTCACAGGGAACAGAAGTGATAAATCTGACTGATATCAGTTGCCCTGACAACACACACACGCAAAAACATTTCACGGATACCTTATGTTTAGCGCCTTAAATGTCCATTCGACTGAAATATGCTGAAATAGATCATCTATCCAAATAGGTTGACCCAACTTGTGAAAGTAGTTATAAATTGCTCATATTGGGTACATAAGAGATTATGCATTTCATTTTGTCCAGTCTGAGATTTGTTGCATGAAAAATGCATTCACTTGCTTCAGTAAAAATGAATGGAGTACAGGCTTGTATTATAAAAATGCTTAGCTAACCATACTCAAGAGAGAGAACCGTGCCGGTGTATAAAGAAACTATAACCGTGTCAACAAGCCCTGGTCCGCAACAAGGACCGTTTGGCCCATTGATGGAAAAATGTTTATTGATGATGTTCTATTAGTACTTCTGCCGCATAAATGTTGTTTTATATTTCCTTGGTCTGTCCACTGACATTTTTAAACACTAACAAAACAAGTAATTGCATCTAGATGTTTAATTTTAAATACACAATTTATAAATGTTTTATTCAATAGCATATTAATGCTCTTATGCAGGGGCATAGATTCAAGGGGGGATGGGGGAGGTAACCCCACACAATAATCAAAACAAGCAAGTAACCCCCCCCCCCAACCAATATTTATACAATGATCAATGGAAACATGTAAATTCTTCATACTTCACACATCAGGATGTGGTCTGAGTATGGTTTGTTTGTGGGTCCTTTTGTGGTTCGATTGATTTGTGCGATGTGAAAGTGAAGAGGTACCAGTCCGCTTTGCATTTTATGACATAAGTACCTCGTGGCTTGCCATACATAGCTGCATACTTCATATGCCAGTCACAATTTACTGTCCACATATGGGAATTTCAAGCGAATATAGATATCCCATGATTACCATGATGTGTTTTTGTGTCTCATATTCCGTTCTTGTTGTATTATTTGAGTACCTTTCAAGTTAAACATCAGTAAATTACTACTTAAGGTGTATGCCTATCTGTAATAAGCATAAGTGAACCTTAAGGAGTATGACCATTTGTATGACAATTTCTTATCATAATAATCACAATTATTTATGAAAAATTATTGTCAGCCAAATTCCATAATTGTGACAGCCCTAGCTGCAATGGGGTCAGAGTTCTTAAGGAGCTGTGATTTGAACAACACATTAATGTGAAGAGGACCAAAAAAGAAACTGGGTCCTCTTTTAAGTCCACTTACATTGTCAACACTCATTTGCAGCTGGTTCCCTTTCTTGTTCACTTTAACCAAAATGGGTTGGTTCACTTAAATCGTACTATACCCTTAAACTCTGAAAGCGGGGCGCTATATCACGAAAAAAAAAGTTTACGCTTAAAATGTTACAGTTTCCGTATACATAAGTCAGGCATATGATGTTTCTTTTCAAAGCTTAGAATCTGAATTGTTCAGAGATAACCATCACTTCTGCAATTATGTTACTTAAAATAACAAAATATGGCCTCAAATCATTCGCGTTGAAAATTAGCACCCCGTTGAGGTAATTGGATGGAAATATTTATATCAAAATAAAAGTCTTTCACATAGCATCCACTCAGAGGCCGAGATATTCGATGAAACCATTGGAGTGGTGCATGAACTGAAAATTAGACTGAATGTCTATGGACAGGCACACATTTGAGGGCTAAAATGCTTTATAGCGCCACTTATATTTCAGATCTGTTTATTGTGATGGAATATGATAGAGAAAAAAATATTTTTTCTAGTGCTTGCCGCCATCTATTGGAATGAAATAAGACTTTTCAAAGTGAACTAGAGTGAACAGAACCAGAATTATATGTTTACAAAGTTAGGATAACAACAACAAAATTATTATTATTTTTTTAAACTTTCTGTTTATCTTAATATGATCCCTAATATAGTGTGCAATGAAACCCACTACAAGGCTCTTTGCATAACATGTCTCTTATACCAGCAATAAACTGTGTTCTCATTCACATTGACAGCATGATCAAAAGCTGGCAGCTTTAGGGGTGCTCTCCATTCTAGTTTGCCAAGTAACAGAGATCTACATTTGGCCTAAAGGCATCCAGCCCCTCAGAGATGCTCCGTTCCCAAAATCGTCCGTCAACTATCTGAATTAAAGGCAGTAACGCAGACTTGTGGTGACTCATTTCCTGTAGGGAATCAGACTCACACACAAAACAAAAAGTTGCTTAATACTGGCAGACTTGTAGTGACTTAATTTCCTGTAGGGAAACGAACCCACAATCAAAATACAAACTTGCTTACAGATAAGCCAATTTTTTTGTTGCTCTAATCCAGAATGCAGCTGCAAATATGATCTAAATACAACGATATTATATTTAGTGAGTTTTTGTCCAGAAATCATTCTTTTATGTCTGTCTGTATCTCTCATTGAGATTGGTGATGGTGTTAAAGGGGTAACTCATCCAAAAAAAAAAAAAAAAAAGAAACTTCTGTCTTCTGTCATCATTTACTCACCTTTATGGCGTTACATGGAACAGCAAAAGAGAGGCTTAGCAGCATGTCTGCGCTGCTTTTTCCATACAATGACGGTTAATTCAGACTAGAAGCTGTCAAGCTACAAAAAGAACCATAAAATCATCACAAAAGAAGTCCATTCAGTATAACTCAAACTATATTCCGAGTTTTGAAGCATTTATGTCTTTCCAAATAAATTCCACTGGACAATATACTGGGTTGTTCGAGTTAGGATTGTGAAAATTAGACATGAATTAAACCATTAAGAAAGTATAAAGTATTGGATGGACTGTATACGTTTTTCCTCACAGCCTTGTTTATATTTGCATAAAATTACCTTGACAACAAATCCATACTTTAAGACACACCATCCTTCACTTTCTTCTCCTTAACCACCTTGGCTTTATTTTAGGTATCCATACATATTTAGTGTGCTTGAATAAAGATGTCCTAACGCATAGCTTGATGGAAAAGGACAAGCAGTTGATTCTATAAATAAAGCATGATGAATGGGCATCACGCTCCATAACCCAATGTAAAGAAGGTGACTCAGTGGAACTTTAAATTGGTTTGTGTACTTATGGACTGAATTGTTTGTTCAGTGTAGGTAAATGGAGGAAATGGTGGCCTTTCCCACTCACATGATTTTCCAACTCATTACCCCCAACAATCTTTGCGTAACCTCATTAAACTCAATGGCCCTATTTGAAAGCATGTTAGTAAGCAGATGAATCATATAAAATGAGTTGAGTATGATCAGTGGTCCTTACGTCACAATGAGTGCTTTTACTTTCCGCCATCAGCCATGATCTGCGCCGCTGTGACCTGTAATTAAATTACTGACCGCTTCCTTATGCATCCATCCCAGTCATGCAAGACCAAAGCCAAGCATTCCAAATAACTGCAAACTTTGCTTTCACACACATCTGCATCCGCCATCTCTGGGAATGTGAAATAATCATGCCTCCCGCGTCTGGGGCTGCAGAGCAGATAGTGCTCTGGGTTTTGTTTTCATTGGTTGTGTGGAGCCCTCACAAATCCTGACATCATTTGCAAAAACATACACAAATGCAGCTAAAAGCTTCTAGCTGTTTTTCTTCTCAGCTGAGTACCCTTAGCAATTTTCTCCTCCCCGTGAGTTGGAAAAAAACTGCAAAGTTGCGATGCTGCTAATTTTTTTAATACCATACCCCATGGTTTGGCTGTATTGTCTAACTCAACTGAGGAATGTCTAATGTTATTCTAAAAGCTGAAACAATACAGCAGCTTGGGGTTGGTGGTATGAACAAAATCTACACAGTTTGAGTAATTATATGTATGCACAGTAAAAGTAATTGTATACATGGTATAATATATACAGTATGTATATACATATATGTTTCCTATATGTTAACAGTACATATATCACATTATAGTAACATAATTTATAATTTAAACACAATATTATTTTTTTAAATATCTCTTTTTTTCTTTTTTCCTTTTTTTTTTTTTTAGGAAACTTGATGGACGCAAACCAAAAGATTATACATAATAAATAAGTCTGGCATCAGTGCTAAAACAACTGTGACCACACATCAGTTGAATTATAATGAAGTTTCAAATGAACCAAGGGTGTCGCTATAGGGCAGACCTGAATAATTTTAGTCTAGGCCTAATGTTTCTTGTTCGGAACTAGTGACGGCAGATTCACAAATGATTGAATCACTCTTTTGATTTGATTCTTTTCAATAAATAGCTGTAATGAGTGGACAAATCAGTCTGAATCGGTTCGCAATTCACTCTAAATCATACGGATGGCCCTCGTACGGACTGAATCATTTGGAGCGTTTGTTTTTTCACCAGACTGATCTCACAGTGAAATCGGAAACAGTTGGTTGATTTTTCTTTAGGTAAAATCGGTCTGTGCTTACCAAAATGTGAACACTGCCCCCAGTGGCCAACGCGGTAAGTGATGTTGGGCATATGGGCATGTATGAGCTCCATTTTCCATGTGAAATGTCCATGAAGGGGCGCCAAAAGCTTGTTGTTTTCAGCTAGTCAGGCTATAATAAAGTGAAGAGGAATGCATATTTTATACACCCAAACCCCAAAACTAAACCTAACCTTCAGTGAAGAAGAAATATAATGTTACAGGGAAAAATACAACCTCAGAAGTTTGCTCATGACTAATTATGTGAACACGATTACTTCCCACGCTGCTGAAGCAACACACTTCCGGTCGCACCACAAGGGAAGGTAAACATGCTGGAACCAACGCAAAAATGTCAGCGAGTCGGCATAATGTGGCCGATCCTAAGGCTGATCAGAAACAACATGCCAACATCCTGTGTGATCATGTTGTTTTCATTTAGCAAAACAGTAACGGGATTCTACTCCACTGTGCACATTTCTAAAATCTCACAGTACAGTATATGTACAATCATTCTGCTCAGTCCTAACAACAGTTCAAATCAAACCCTAACCAAACACAAATATAAAAATTATCCTATAGAAGGCTTGAGAAATGTTGTCAATATTTATCTTATCCAAAAAATTAGTCTTGGCAGCTTTTAATAAAGTTAACTCTCCAAAATCCCAAATAATTTTATGGCCTCTAATCTGTGGCCCAAGAGGATGCACAGGCAGCCTTTGGTCAATGCCTGCACAGTTTTGGAGTCATTTTTCTTCAGCATACAGGAGAAAATGATTATGTCTATGAGACTGTGAATGTCAAGACTGGAGCAAGCACCACATAAGTACAACCAGGTCTTCACTCAAACTCATCTTGATAATTTTGCTTATTAAAAATTTTGTGTTAAAAAGAAGAGCATGTAATCATTGCAAGCAAAAAAGAGTGTAACAGAACCCATGAAACAGTCACTCTATCCTCCAAAGCCTGTGACATATCTGCCTGTGAAACATGTGCATTCAAGATGCTTTTATGATTCAGGATTTAGTCAAGACTGCAGAAATACTGTGGAGCAAGCAAAGACTGAGACTGATTTTCTTGCATAATGCTCATGTGTCCTTTTAATCCAAGTTGTCATAGAAACAAGAACTTACTCATTTGAAGTAACTGAAAACCAGACATTACATACAGCTACACATGTGTACAAGCACGCACACAGACAGCATAATAAGGACACAAGCATACAACTGCATTTCCTTTGCCTGATAAACATAAGGCTTTCAATGTCTATAAAGAATATGTTGGTCTGGGAACTACACATCAAAAACTTCCATCACAGTAATGTAATAAAGCTTCATTCAGCAAACTGACTAAAAATAACAAATTTAGATTACACCAAATAATTTTACAATGTAAAATTTCTCCTATCCCAACGGAAACATCTATAAGAAAGCCATTCATAGGTTGATTTCCCCGAAAAGTGTAAACACTGTGGCTATATAACATTACTGTGATGAAGACAAACCCCAGCACGGTGCTTTCAAATCTGAAAACTTGCTTAATACATTCTTCTGTAAAAACAGAGGAAGGATGACTTGGTTATGGGTTATCCATTACCTCATGACCACATGCTTCTTTTTTAGGAAGGAGGAACTGGGCTCTTAGTTTCCAAGGGGAAGTCATAAGCTCTGATGTCTAAGACTTATCCAGTGAATTTTTTTGTGGAATATGAAAGCGTAAGAGCATCACTCTGTTTATCGCTGTTTACATGAAATTGTGCAAGTGAAGACTTCTGAACTTAATTTTAGCCGTGGATGCTTGAACGAGTAGATAAGTGGATATTTATTCGTAGTATTTATATACATTTATTTTACAGAATCATATGCTTATATCTTGTTAAAAATGATAGATTTGGAATGCTGACATTCATTCATAGTATAAATGAAATTACACAACGTAAAATCAAACAAGAACATTACAAAAGGAATAAAACAGTAGTATACACATGCATGATCATGGCTTGATCAGGAATACATCTGAGGCTAGAAAGTCAAATCCCAAAAATAGCTGACAGAGAGTGGTTTGTTCTTTCGTTTAAGAGTGACTCATTTTCTGGGGAGCATCTCCTCCAGGTCAGCCACCATATAGGCCACTATGGCCCACAGAGCAGAACACAGATTCATCTCCTTAGGTTCTGGACGCTCATCGTATCCCCTTCACTGTGGTGGAACCAGAAGTATCTCTGATCTGCTGTGTGCAGGCTGGCACTTGAAATAGAGACAGTGTAGGGAGCTGATATGGTGTGATTCTGTGTCATAAGCAGTGACATGCACAGACCTTAGCAGGGACAGGGGCTGAAGGAAATGGAGAGAGCGGGAAGAGAAATCCGTCCGGGACTTAAAATATAGAAACAACCCAAAAGTTGAGTTTCAGCCTGTCAGTGGGGGATTGTGCTGTAGCGCGCTTTTAAAGGCACCTCCACTTAAATCTCCCCTCGACCAAAAGGGCACCTTTAGATTTGTGGAGGGCACCTTTAGATTTGCGCCCCTGTAGACCCCGTTCTGTGCACGTCAGTTGTCATAAGTGTAAATATTGACCTTCTGCCTTTGAATATAAAATAGCCCTGCTTACTTCTGTTCTTTAACAGAGCTAATGCATGATATAAATAATGTATTTTCTTTCAGTTTACACAGTGTGGGACAATGCAACAAGTTTCAAGCACAAGCAATTTGCCTGTACACACTGAATGTGAAACTGCTGCACGACGTGGCAGAATCATGGCCAGTCAGAAGATATTTGATGTTTAATGTAATGGTATGTGGGGAGGGATTTTGGACCGATGAGATTTCATGATGGGCTGTGCCACAGGAAAAGTAATCATGCGTAACGGCTGGCAAAATGTTGAGTGTTTAATTGTGGTCTGAAGACTTAGAGATAGCTTGTCATTTTATTTTCATGGACACTGTGTTAGGCCAGTTTCACACTGCATGCAAAAGCAGTGTTTTCACCACCCTTATAAACAGCCACGCATTGCTGTAAAGCAGTATTTTCACAGACACGACAATGAATTTCAGCAGAAATTACTGCGAAAATGCACTACATGCCTATTTAAGCACAAAATGTTTTGCAATATAGCATTTTATCAAGCAACGTGAAATACTGGAGATAGCTATCCTTTATATTTATATTATACTTATATTATATTTATAGCTATACTTTGGAGTTTGTGTTCCCTACGTTTAGATTACTCACCATTTGCATGTCATGTGATCCCTCACCTCATGTAAATTAGATTTTATGATGAATAAGTTTGTAATAATTCTCAGTGTCTCACGATAATTATTTACAATATATGGCAGTTATTAAAAGGTAATATTCAATGCAGTTGCAGATTTGCATCTGCACCGTTTTGGTGTGCGGTGTGAAACAGGCATTAGTCTTAAAGCTGAAGTGTGTAATATTTTGGATGTTAAATTTTTCTACCCCAAATGATGATTTATCCTAAATCATTATTTTGGCAATTTCTTTTGGTGGCACTAATGATGCAAAAATTGCACACTTCAGTATTAAAGTCTGTATGGGCTTATTTCCTCTCTGGTAAATCCTGGACTCAAGCCTGGATCTTGGTAGGATCTAGGCCTTGATCCAAGTGCTGCTGATGGAAAGCTGTCCATGCCTGTGACTAGATGACACAGCATCACTCATGCAAATGTCAAAACCATTTAAATATCACTGTGACATTAACATTCACAAAACCTTGTTTTATTTTCCACTGCTGTCTCATGTACTTTGCTTTGAGAGGCAATGGAACATGGAGAAAAAGAATCCAGCATGCATGTGGTTACAGTTAAAGTCTGTTTGCCTGCCATCTAGTTCTGTACTGATTCCATATGTGAACAAGCCCCATCCTCAAGATTCTCAATTCCCTGGAAAATCAGGGATGGAGACAAAGTCTTGTTTGACCTTAGAAGGGTGCTTGCTGAAGCATTGCTTATTCTCTAGCCTACAATCAATAGTTTAAGGTGTATGGGGCAACGCACACTACAGGGACCCTTCTAACGGGCAGTGAACTGAAAAAACTGCACAGAGTTGAGGCTGTATTGCTATAGACTTGAGACCACAAATTGAAGCACACAAGATGCTCTTTGAAACATTCTCAAATCATGATGGATCATCAGGTTTTGTACAAAATTGTGGAGTTCACACCAGCTCCAGTGCATGCTGATATTATATAGGGATAGTTCTCCCAAAAATTAAAATTCTCTCATTATTTACTCACCCTCATGATATCCCAAATGTGTTTGACTTTCTTTCTTCACCAGAACACATTTGAAGAAAAATAGAAAAATATCTTCGCTCAGTAGGTCCTTAAAATGCAAGAGAATGGAAATTTCTCTTTTTAAGCTCCGAAAAAAATCACAGACAATCAGTATCAACATCATCGATATGACTCCAGCGGTTAATGTCTTCTAAAGCGACATGATCGCTTTTGGTGCGATTTATTTATTTTTTTTAACTCAAAATCATGCTTCCGGTGAGCAGTGGTAAGCGTGTGACAATCGCATTGGCGTTTGAAACACGTGGTATGTGACGCATGTGTGTCAAAGCCGGAAGAGTGCTATTTAGAAGTGAGGAGGAGGAACGCTGTACAGTAGCTTGGTCGATTTTGGTTTAGATCTGCATTTACCTGTTTCTTTACTCACAATGGTGCGTTCGTGTGCTTATCCTGGATGTCTCAACTGAGTGGAGAATGTGAGATTACGTCTGTATCATGGCAACGTGAACATGTCACACAAGAGACTGCTTGAACACCACCCTCTCCTGAAGCCTAACGGAAGCAATGGTTTATATTTAAAAAGCACTTAAATATTGATCTTTTTTCGCACCAAAAGTGATCATATCATTTTAGAAGACATTAATTTAACTGCTGGAGTTGCATCAATGACAATTATGCTGACTGTCTGTGATTTTGTGATGAGGCAGATGAGGAATGAGGATCTAAATGCAACTTTAATAAAAAACAAATGATGAACAAAGTAACTCAGAAGAAAATGAAACAAAACCATGGGAAACCAGGCACAGAACATGTCAACACGTGTAAAGACTGACAAAGAAACCAGGGCAAATAAGGGCTTAAATACACATGGGCAAACAAGGAAATGAGGAACACCTGGGGAAAACAATCAGGGGAAACCCAATTATAAAATGAAACTACAAAAGGACTACAAACTAACAGGAAACTGGAACTAAACAAGAATTTCAACATAAAAGTCAACACGAAAACAGGGAATATGTGACAGATTTTTGGAGCTTCAAAAGAGAAATCTCCATTTACTTGCATTTTAAAGACCTACTGATCTAAGATATTTTTCTATTTTTCTTCAAATTTGTTCTGGTGAGAGAATTTTCATTTTTGGGTGAATTATCCCTTTAAAGCAAAAGGGGATCATAGCAAATACACGTTAATGCATGTTAATTTTTCAAATCAACTTTTCACTCAAATTGTAATGCTGATTATATAAAATGTAATAAATTAGAGAGAGAAATTCACTAGTGGACTCAGACTCATGGGATCCATCTATAGTATCCAACAACTAATACAAATAATAACCAACCAAGCTTCTGCTTTGAGTTGATAAGCTGGAAACTGTCTTAACTTACAACATTAAACTTGAGAAGGGTTTGTTCTTTTGCAACAATTTGAGTGAAAGGAGATGCCAAGATTTCATGTTTGAATTTGCAACCTAGTCAAGGGGAAAACTACTGAGCAACTTTGATTACACACCAAATGCAGCACAAAATCTTCAGAAGGTGTAAAGAAAATCTAGTGTTCTGCTCTGTGTAGCTTTGGCTGTTTGGACAGTTGTGTATGTGATCCATTTTTTAGACGTGTTGGCTCTAATGTCAGCAGAGTTTCACTATACATCTCTACATGTCTTCTGCTGTGTTCATTTGTCCTGAGACACTGCAGTGATGTCACAGTCAATCCATCTGATAACAGTGTGTGCAATGGAAGAACAACTGATCCTCTTGTGTGACACAGTTCAATGGTGGTTAAACCAATCAGCCTACAGACATTAATGAGATTTATCCATCCCAATGCAGCAGATATTTAATATGATGATGAAAAAAGGCAGTAAGAAGCTGCCATATGCCTGACACTTCGCAAGAGCTAAAAAAAACAAAAAAACATCTGGGATTCAAAATCTAATTTAAACCTGGTAATAGACAGTTTTAGGATTTTAAAAATGTAAGAACAAATAATATGTTACAACATAAAATAAGAAATATTTATAATTCTATACTTTTTTTTTTTTAGGAAATAGACATTTGAACCACACTGTAACTGTTAAACAACAGCACTGCAGAGATCTAAATCTACAAACAAACATTTTCTGCAGGATCAAAGATATTGGCCACAGTTCATTGCTGTAATGGTGATATAAAAGATCAACAGTCATAACATAAGTTATAGTTCTGCCTGTTTTCTGAGGGCAAAAAATATTAAAAGATCCACTACATTGCACCTGTCCAATCTGCTCCTCAGTGTTAACTCCTGTATGTGAGCTCTCTTCATTCTGCCAAGTATTCTAGGCTTTACAGAGACCTAATTTCACAGTTCATTGGCTGAATTCAAAAAATTAATGCAGTTCTTTCAGTCATTTGATTACTTAAGTCTCTGAGAGGTTTTTGAACCAAAGAGTACAAAGAGTGTAAATAGTAAATACAATACATTACATGTGTATAACATCAGACCATGCATGGCTGAAGAGTTCAAAGTGAATAAAGAGTCATCTAAATAAGGATAAAAGCTACAAAACATTAGTTAAATTACTAAGATAAAATCCAAACTAATACTGTATGTATGTATCCTGAGATGATCAGCTAAACCCCTTTCTCAAGCTGATATTTCAGACAAAGGAACAAAAGAAATAATAATTGCTTAAAGGCTGAAGACATCAAATAATTTTGTTGTAGCTGTTTTATGACACAAACATTTGTGAGATTTTGTGTAAAACTATTTATAGGTCAAGGTTTATTTTTCAGTTATTATTATGTTTATGTTTAAAATGTTATGGATATAATTTGTATTGGTATTATTCCACATGTTGTCACAAAGTGATTATGTCACTGCAAGGGTGAAGGAAGTTGTAGAGGATAAAATGTTTGGATTTGGTATGATTTGGAGGTTTGACCACTTATTTATTTTTATTATTGTAACACAGATCTTCACAGCAGAAGGGAAGGAGAACACAGGGAAGCAGGTTTTTCCAGCCTCAGGTAGGACTTTTAATCGGCCACTTCAATGCTTTACAACTTCACAAACTCATCAGCTTCACAGGCACATAGTAGCTTAAAAACATCAGCTTCACAAACATAACAGATTAAACGTAACAGTTACAGGAGCACCGTGGCCTTCCTTGTGCCAGACTCTCTCTCTCTCTCCTCTGCTGGTGGCGTGGCTGTTTATATGCTGCTCTCCCCATGCTCACTGGAATTAGAAACAGGTGTTAAACATAATCTAGCTCAGGTGCAAGCGCCCTTACCACTTTCTCTCTCTCCGGACGGACGCTTGACCACAACCCCGCTGCCACATATCCCCACCGCCCGGAGAGACATCCGGCCTGTCTACCACTCCCCCCCATTTCTGGAAAGGAAGTCAGCAACAGCCATCTGCGCTCCCGGTCTGTGGACCACCTTGAACTTAAACGGCTGAAGAGTCAGATACCAACATGTGATCCGCGCGTTGGTATCTTTCATGTGGTGGAGCCATTGGAGTGGGGCGTGATCCGAGCAGAGGTTGAAGGCCCACCCCAACAGGTAGTACCGGAGAGTGAGGACCGCCCACTTGATGGCGAGATACTCCTTTTCTACAGTGCTGTACTTAGTCTCCCTCATCGAGAGCTTGCGGCTAATGTACAGCACCGGGCGCTCCTCCCCCTCCACCACCTGCGAGAGTACGGCCCCCAGCCCTCTGTCTGAAGCGTCCGTCTCCAAGACAAAAGGGAGAGAATGTAAAATGTTACATTTGGGTGAATGTAAAAGCGGCCCCCTGCAAAGTGCGGCTTTAACCTGTGTGAACGCCTGTTGACACTGCTCCGTCCACTGAACCGAGTCTGGAGGTCCCTTTTTAGTGAGATCAGTCAGCAGGCTGGTGACATCCGAATAATTAGGCACGAATCTCCTAAAATAGCAAGCCAGCCCCAGGAACTGTCTCATCCCCTTTTTGGTCTTGGGCCTCGGGCAGGTCGCAATCACCGCAGTCTTGTCAATTTGGGGACGCACCTGCCCGTGGCCCAAGTGGAACCCCAGATACCATACCTCCACCCGCCCAATCACGCACTTTTTGGGGTTTGCTGTGAGTCCCGCTCGTCGCAGCGATCTTAGAACCACCCTCAGATGCTGCATGTGCCGCTGCCAGTCATTACTGTAAATGATGATGTCATTTAAAAAAGTAGGGGCGTACGGTGAATGCGGTCTGAGGATTCAGTCCATGAGATGCTGAAACGTAGTTGGGGCCCCAAACAAACCGAACGGAAGCGTCACAAATTGGTGTAATCCGAACGGTGTGGAAAGGCTGTTTTTTCACAGGAAATTGGTGTCAAGGGGATCTGCCAATATACTCTTTGTCAAATCCAGTGTCGAATAAAATCAAGCAGTGCCCAACCGATCGAGCAACTCATCAACGTGAGGCACTGGGTATGCGTCAAATTTAGACACCGCGTTGACTTTTCTATAATCCACACAGAACCATACAGACCCACCGCTCTTAGGAACTAGAACAACCAGGCTGGACCAATCACTGTGGGATTCCTCTATTACCCCAATATCGAGCATTGCATCCAATTATTCCCAGATAATTTTCTTTCTGTGCTCGGGCAATCAGTAGTGATGGCTACGTAACACTACCCCGGCTCTGTCTCGATGTGATGCTGGATGAGGTTCGTACGACCCGGTAGATGGGAAAACACGTCTGCAAACTCCTGTTGCAACTTGGCAACCTCTGCGAGTTGATACAGTGAGAGGTGGTCTCTGCAAGTGAAAAAATTGTGTTTTGTATTCACCTCCGCCCCGAGCTCCGCCCTCTCCGGAACTACCATAGCAACGTCACAGGAACCGCCTCCCTCCACAATTTCAGGAGGTTGAGGTAATATATTTGATGAGCACCCCCTCTATCGGTTCCCTTTACCTCATAATCGAGATCCCCCACTCGTTGTGTGACCTCAAAGGGTCCTTGCCACTTGACGAGTAATTTGGAGCTCGATGTGGGAATACAAGTACCTTATCTCCCGGTGCAAATTCCCACAGCTGAGTTCCCCTGTCATACAGTCGGCTCTGTTGTTATTGAGCTTGGAGCAAATTCTCCTGTGTTAGTTTCCACAAAGTGTGGAGTTTTGCTCTAAGATCAAGAACGTATTGAATTTCGTTTTTACTGGTTGAAGGTCCTTCCTCCCATGCTTCGCATATGACATAAAGCATGCCGCACGGGCGCCGCCCATACAGCAGCTCAAATGGAGAAAACCCAATGGAGGCTTGCGGACCTCTCGTACTGTGAATAACAGGGGATCGAGCCATTTGTCCCAATTTCTAGCATTCTCGTGCACGAAATTACGAATCATATTTTTAAGGGTTTTATTAAATCGCTCCACCAGGCCATCTGTTTGTGGATGGTAAACGCTGGTGCGGATTGATTTAATGCCCAATAATTTGTAAAGCTCACGTAGTGTTCCGTGACATAAAGGTTGTGCCCTGATCGGTGAGGATTTCTTTCGGAATTCCCACCCAGGAGATTATTTTGAAGAGTGCCTCTGCAACACTACGTGCTGAGATGCTGCGTAGAGGCACTGCTTCCGGATATCGCATTGCATAGTCCACTAGGACCAATACAAAGCTGACCGCTCTAATGGCCCGATGAGGTCCATTCCAATTCTCTCGAAGGGGACCTTGATCAGTGGAAGGGGCGCAATGGAGCTTTTGGGGTGGCCGGTGGATTCACCACCTGCGGACACCGCTGCCAATGCCTGGCCAATAAAAACGGGCTGTTAGACGATTCAGTCTTTTTCTTTCCCCTAGATGACCCGCAATGGGATTATAATGAGCTGCCTGGAACACCATTTCCCGACAGCTCTGCGGTATTAAGAGCTGGGTTGTATCTTTCTTTGTTTGAGCAAACAAAGCTCTTTGTTTTTTTCCCTGGACAGCAACGGGAGGAGCCTGCCCGCCCATTGATCACACGGCCAGCTCCAGATCTCGGCGGTCCGCTCAAACATGTCAAGGAAGGATTCCGGGTCCTCCTCTGCCCAATCTTTAGAAGCATGGGTGGGGGCAGGGGGCTGTGGCTGTCTGGGGATGTGGCCGGTGCCCTCTCCTGGCTGAGGAGACTCCGAATCCCATGCTGGTCCTCTGCCTGAGCTCAGAGGATCTCAAAGAACCGGCAGTCCTGGCCTTGACATAGCTCAAGCAGGGATTGTTGGTGTGTCTGGTGTAGGCCGGCGAGGGACTTAAGGATCTCAGCCAACTGTGAGGACTCCATGGGGCGTACTTCATGTTCCCAGGTTTCAGTACCAGTGTAACACAGAGCTTCACAGCAGAAGGGAAGGAGAACACAGGGAAGCAGGTTTTTCCAGGCTCAGGTAGGACTTTTAATCGGCCACTTCAATGCTTTACAACTTCACAAACTCATCAGCTTCACAGGCACGTAGTAACTTAAACACATCAGCTTCACAAACATAACAGATTTAACGTAACTGAGCACTGTGGCCTTCCTTGTGCCAGACTCTCTCTCCTCTGCTGGTGGTGTGGCTGCTTATATGCCGATCTCCCTATGCTCACTGGAATTAGAAACAGGTGGGCTTCTTGTCATGGTAGTCTATGTATTTAAGCCCTCATGTTTGCCTTTGTCCTTTTGTTGAGTATTGTGATTGTATTATCCTGTAATGCTTTATCATAGTCTTTGTTTTCATTAGTCAAGTTCAGTCAAGTCATAGACTAGATCATCCTGTTTGGTTAATTTAGGTTTGGTTTTGTTTCTTTCACATTTTTTGGATACACTTAGTCAAACTGCACTTGGGTTCTCACTACATCATCATCTTCACCTGCTCCTGTCTGCCTGTCCTGCTCTGCCTGCCCCAACATTACAGAATACTCAACAGACAAATTGAACACAGCAGTTAAACTTCTGCAGTGATGTCATGGGAATCGTTCCATCGAGGAATATGTGGAGTTCTGTGACCTCAGCTATCAAGTGGACTTCAATGGAACCGCCTTCAAAGATATCTTTCGGTTGGGGTTGAATGAGCCTATACGATCACTGTTACCCCAAACTACCACCTTCTTGACACTGGAGAAACACGTCGATTTCGCCCTTCTCCTGGCCGGCTCAAGATTCACCATGGGAGAGGGAGCAGATGAGATGTCTGTTCCCTTGCCAGAGCTCCTGACCACGGTGGCTCCTTCCTCCGGGCCTTCCACCTTATTACCCTGTAATGTTGTGTCATAGTCTTTGTTTTCATTAGACAAGTTCAGTCAAGACATAGTCTATTCCTGTTTGGTTCATGTTTAGGTTTGGTTTTGTTTCTTTCACAATTTTTGGGTACACTTAGTCAAACTGCACTTGGGTTCTCACTACATCATCGTCTTCGCCTGCTCCTGTCTGCCTGTCCTTCTCTGCCTGCCCCAATGTTACACTGTCATAGAAATTTGCCTGACATTCATCAAGGATGCTGTTAATGCACAAAAGAATGTAATTTTCTATTCTTCTAATTCATTGTAAACAGTCCATTTACACTTCCAACTACTTATGAATGTGCAGTCTTGGTTAATATCACTGGTGCTTGTCAGGAAATTAAAGATATAATAAGATGCATAAGGTGCAATAACTGGAGAAGAACCTCAGAATTAAATTGCACTTGAGCCAGCCCATTTGCGCGTTGTGCGAGTGATTTTTGCTAAACCCACTTGCGCCTAGACTTGGTGCATGCTTGCACAAAAATACCAAAACATATGGTCCGGCCCATTGACTTTGCACTTATGACTTATGGCATAGTGCTTCTCTTAGTGCTAGCACTCTTAAAATAGGGAGTTTTTTCATATATATCCCACCCCTAGAGACCCAATGACCATTAATTCAGATATTGCATAACTCCCTGTACCTTGATTCCACAGTGTTGTGAAAAATGCTTTGGGATTAGGACCCAGGGACTAGGACTGGTTTTATTTTGTAAAACTGCTCCCAAAGCAGGACTGAATTCTGCTCTGGATGAAACTGACCTGGTACCCCAGCCTGCATCCACATGTTAATGTCTGTTCCCTCTCCGTGCTCCTCAATCGACGTTACATTGATGGGGGCCAATAGTTTCATCACCTCCATGATTGCCCGAGCTTTGCAGTCCCAGGGGGCTGAAAGTGCCCAGGTCAGACTCCATTACCAGGTAAAGTTCGAGATGTTTGCCTTAGAAGAAGTGGAGAAGTCAGCGAGAAATCAGAATGCTAGTATACAAATCAAAGAAATAATACTTGTATTTTTCTGTAAACACTGTGGCTCTATAGCACTATCAAAACATTTGAGCATCCCGTCCGGCTGATTCAGTCACAATGGTATAACAAATGGTATGAATTTGGGAAGGGACTATCTGTTTGTTCGACCAGTGGAAGACAGGAAACCTTTTTGTAAACAATTGTTAACTTTGCAATTCTGTTTGTTTATGCTAGTGGCACAGAAAATACATACTTCATCTAATTAATATATCCATAAAGCCTTTATAATGGAGTCGATAGAATAGAAATTAATATTTTTTTGTAGTTGTTGTTCTTGTATCCTGCCACAATATTTTATCAATTTATTTATTTATTTATTTATTTTCAAAAGGAATGATGGTCGGTTTCATTCTCAATAGTATTAGCAGTCCAAGTTGTACAAAGTTCTACCCACAGTCTACATAACTGGATGTAATACAGTAAAAAGTAGGGTCACTTGCCAAAACGCAGCATTTGAATCCTGCCTAGCCTGAAACCACTGCTCTCTGATCACAATTCAACCTCATAAAAGAAAAAAACAAAATCCCAGTGCGCAGATACAATAGATTTTCAAGTCCAACTGCTGGCTAAATCATTCCATACCATAAAGTATCACTTTACAGTGCACAGACCTGACAAATATAGATTACTGCACTGTTCAGTCTAAAACCAAAAGAGTCCAAGTTAAACATTACTGACATAAATAAAAGCTAGATGGATGGGTGCCACAACAGTTGGGTTTGTGTAGGAAACTTCAACCAATTTGCTCCTCCTTCTAATGTTAGCATCAACTCAAAGATACTGTTTATTGAAAAAAAAAAAAAAAAACCTAGTAAAACCTGAAATTGTCTGATGATGCACCCTGACACACTAAAATAAGATATATACATGACTTATCCTAAACAGAACTAAATTTGTTGTGGTTTGTGTACCATCAGGATACAGGTTATCCTAGTTTAAATGAAAAGAGTAACCTATTCAAAATGGTATCACACTAGGCTTAATCTTGTAAGCCTATATGGAAGATCTCAAAACTGTTCGCAAGATCAAGAGACTCACATAACTCACTAAATGTGTTCGCTAGTGAATAGTTTAAATGAATTTTGGGGCTGACAAATGCCTGCAATGTTCTGAACTTCCTGTAAGTCATTTAACTATAGATCAAATGAAAATGAAAGGGCGGTCTTAAAAGTAACCAATAATAGTTGGTGCGTGGTGAGCGGGTGTGTATTGGTGCACTATGGCTGCCGTCACATCATCCAGGTGTATGCTGCACACTGGTGGTGGTTGAGAAGAATATCTTGTTCACCATGTAAAGTGCTTTGAGTGTAGTGTCAGAAAAACGCTATATAAGAATTTTATTCATTCATTCATTCATAATATGCTGTTTGTAAGCCACATGAAATCTGATTTTGTCTCTAAGACAAAATTTTCCTGGGGTCACCCTTACAGGTGCTGAAGTACTCCACAATTTGCTCTATAGCACATTTTGGTATGTTTCTTCAACATCATGAGTTTTTTTTTTTTTTTTTTTTTTTTCAACTTTATGATCAACTTTATTTAAAATAGTGTTATATAAAATAGAGTAAAAAATATGAGCGTTGTCATATGTCAATGCAGTACCACAATGGAAAAAATGGCTATGTTGCCATACGGCATCTCAGTACCACAATGGAATTGCACTAATACATTTTCTATTTAGGAATTTTAAAAGACAGTTGCATCAATTATATTATTGCATTTATTTGTTTATCTAGAAATGTTTACAATAATATAATTGCATTTGTGCATAAGTAACAAAAATGAACATCACAATGTTTTATAGAAAAGGCAAGAAGAGTTCACATTGCTCCCTCCTTTTTTCTTCTTTTTTTTATTAATTAATGCCATGTACAATATAATAATAACATATAAACAAATGAGGACAAAGATATGTACAAAGACATACTTAATAACAAAAATTATTATTAACAAATACAAAAACAATTGACAGGACATTAAATATAGTTTCTGGGCATTGTAATATATAACCTATATTATAAATTTGAATTAACTAGAGCAATTCCAAAGGATATTCCCTTTATTTTCCGCCTACCTCCACTTTTCCCCTCCTCCCCCTTCCTTTCTTCTATCTTTCCCCTTTTTCTTTCTTCCACCTCCCCACAACCCCCCATCGCCGCCCCCCCCCCCCCCCCCCCACTGCCGCCACAGCGACAGCAAGGGGACGAACTAGATACACACCACAGGCCCATTCTCTAAATGGAAGCTCCCGCCAAGGCACCTGTGGTGGGAAGGGTGCTTTCCCATCGTTGGGGAATCTGGTGAGACACTCTGTTGATGCAGGTTTACCATGGCAGGTACTTCCAGACCATGCTGCCATAGCTTGTTCGTACCATGTCCCACAGTGCTCCCTTCTGATTGACAACAGTAAGTATGAACTAGAGACTATAGTGACAGTAAAAAAATAAAATACAAATCAACAATACTGAAGAATTCATGCAAGGATTCACTCATTTTTGTTTGTAGAGGTTCCAAGTGTATAAATGCATTAAAAATAATTATAGAAAAATTTATGTTTTTAAGTTTTTATAAGAAAACGTTTTTGGACAATTTTCTATAGTGGTACAGAGTTGCCATATGGCAATGTTTCAATGTTTAAATATATATATATTTTTATTTTTTTATTAGAACTATGCTATGTGAGAAAATCCAGTCGTTAAAAATTTTCAGTAACACTTTCTATGAAGCCCATATTATAATGCGTTGTAAAGTCATTATATTGCATTAGTAATGTCTCATAATACACCTTATAATATGTTATAACTTCTCATAAATAATTGTAACCACAATTATAATACATTATAATACTTACATATTCATAGTTATATATTAGAGTATAATGCATTAAAACACCAGTAACATCCAATTTTATCTGCAGAAGTTATAATGTATTATATATATATTTGTAATATACTATATAATAGGTATGTTTAAGTAAAGTGACAAAAGCAATGTCGTCTTATAAACATCCATAAGCAGTTATAAGAAATTATACACATTAAACATGCACAAAATACAAGGTTAAAATATTAATAATATATAATAATTTAGAATCTATTTTTATAAAGAGCTTCCATTGTATACATTTGACTTGTAATGTATTGTATGTTACAAGTTTATGTTATGGCTGTTTATAAGAAGATATTGCTTTTGTAACTTTCCTTAAAGCAGACAAAGACCACTTATAATATGATCATGTCATAAAGCCTTTTGACAGTTTACACTATGCTGCTTTTGCATGACAGCACTTATACGATAAATTTTATTAGCTTCTGCTTCATTAAAATTGGATGTTGCTTGTCTTATAATGCATTATACTCTTAAATATAACTATGTATAGGGGAAGTCTTATAATTGTAGGGCTTTACTGGTTGTTTAGATCAGTGTTACTGTCAGAAATGATGAATAATTATTTCTGTAGTTATAAATTAATATTTAAATTAATTAATTGGATCATTAAAACCTCATATGGGGCTCCAGTAAATGTAGTGTGCTACGTTTAGGAGCAAGTTTGGTTATTAGCAATAATTAATAATTATCAAAGATAATTACTAATTATTAAAATCAATAGAACATTGATGAGAATCAATGTTAGCTTTTTAAAATCCTTTAAATCAACAATTATCAAAGATAATTGTTAATTGTTAACATCGATGAAACATTAATTAAAATTAACACTAGCTTATTGCTCATTCAAATTCAATCATCAAAGATAATTATCAGTTATCAAAAATCAATAGGATACTAATAAGGATTAACATTGACGGGGCACCACCCTGGAATTAGGGACTAATAACCAAATAGTAAAACAGTCTCAATATTAGATTGTTTTCTTAGGAAAATCGGCATCTGAAGAATATCGATTTTCGGGAAAAAAAACAGTGAATGAAGGTTTGAATCCGAGCACTGACATCCCGTCAGCATGACACAGGCATATGCAAAACAAACCAAAACAATTCTCTTTGTAATATAAACAAAGTTTATTTATGCAGTAATATCAATTTGTAATTAATACAATGCAGTCAATAAACTTCCGACTTATAACTACAAACTAAACAGTGATATGATTAGATATGGAAATAAAATAATTCTATAGCACATAAGGTGTGTGTGTGTGACAGTGTGTGTGTGTGTGTCAGTGTGTGTGTAAGGAGGGACGCACACAAAATAGTGGACGTGACTCTCGTGGAGAGTATGTCATGCAAGACTTCCGGCCAGGGAATATGACCGCGAATGGGGGCGGAGATGGGGTCTACCAGTTACCACGTATATCCGCTTGTACGATAGCTTAGGGACAAAGCTTGGCTTTAGCATTTAAGCTATCTACGAGCCAAAATGCGTGCCAGAATGTTTGTGAGGGGTCGCGTGCCTGCGTGTGTGTGTGTGTGTGTGTGTGATTAGTACGAGAGAAAGAGAGAGAAGTGACAGCCCTAAAGCTGATTTCGCGATCATGGGAGAGAAAGCAGCTGTTTAGTTTATCGCTTAGAGACGCGGTGGACGGCTCGTAAACAGTCCCGCATTATTTGACTCTTTAATGGATGAACTCAGTTGCTGTCTCACCCGCGATGGCGAAATTGCACAACAATCCAATTTGGTTGGACCACAATACAGCAAAACAAACTGATAATTAATACCCTGAGTATTAATAATGAGCGGACATGGCGGTCCGTAAACTGTACAAGCAAAAACCTTGAAACACAAGAATAACACACTATAATATTCTATCTCTGCCCAGACGTAAACCTCTTACTTGAATCGCATGAGGACACAGGTAGAATGTGTTTTCCTCCATCCTTTAACTTTGACCCAGTTCCTTGAGGCTCGTGTGATGACGGGAGGCCGTTTCCTCGCTCAGTCGGCGGGCGGTACGGCTGTTGATTGTCGGCAGGCGGTACGGCTGTTGATTCTCGGCGGGCTGGCGGAGAACTCAGAAATGTCGACTTGATTGAAGATAGAAGAGAAATCTTTAATCTCTTCACTTCTGTAGGCAAACAGATGAAGATGCGAATTGCTCGGCGGTCTCCTTCGGATCCGTTAGAGTGTTTGGTTGAACACAGAGTAATCTCAACTCGTCCAGCGAGATGGAGATTGAATGGCTACAGTTTCAAGTCGGACATTACTTCCTTGTGCCACGAGGTTGCACCTGAGAGCAGCAAAAAGCTACGTCTATATTCGGTGAACAAAGTCGCTGGAAGTAAATTCTGGAAGCATTTTAGAGGTATTTCAACTCCTGATGATGTCATGTTTGAGGGACGTTCTGTTGTGTGCCTCATCCAATAGGAGTTGAGAGTTTGATCCTTTAGTGAGCAAGGCTTCATGGATTTGTAGTCTGTTTTGGACTCCCTTTGTTTGATTTTGGCACGATTTTTATCAGTAAGATTTACAACTTAGAAGGTGGGGGCTTGAGTTATGTTTTTACGACTGTGTTAGGCCTGCCTTTGTCTTCTATCTGAATACATGAGGCCCAACATTCCCCCCTTTGTTCTGAAGAGTTAGTTGTTGTCCAGCATCTTTAGAGCAACTGAAGGGCCGAACAGTTCTTGTCGGTTCACAGTAACCTGTGGGTTACGTCATCCATGTATTCCTGATAGGAAAGAAAAATGGTTGCACAGTCCATACAGTTCATTTGAGTTCACAGAGGCTTTATCGTCTGGACAGAGATTGAGGCACATCTGGGCATAGAACTTCTAGCTAATTCTAAAACTACATTCATCACACATAAACATTTCAAGTTATTGGAAGGCACAGCATTAACCATAACACAATCCTTTGCTGTTCTTTGGTCATAACACAAAATCAAAGTAGAACCTGACATTGGTTACAAGGAACAAAATGTTAGAGGAAAGGAGGGTTAAAGGTTAAAAGGCTTATCCTTGGAAATGATGGGGTTAACCTGTGGGATGGGCTCAGACTAGTGTGTAAAACGCGGCTGTATGAGAAGTGAGTCCTGTCTGGCCTGTAGGTATTGAATGTACCTGTACATGGCGTGTGCAATAATTGCGATGATGATCCAACCACTAAGGAGGAGCCAGAGGGCAACCAAACTGATAGGGTGTTCTCGGTAAGATGATGATCTGCTTATGTGACTATGAAATATAGTGGTCAAGCCAGTCGGTTTGAGACTGAACTTCACTAATTCCATCCCTTCAGCCTGAAGCTGCTGTTGAAGGGTGTCATCAACGGTGAGGCTGTGACCTCTAAATGCATCCATGACCTCAATTTCTGCGTCATGTTTGTTGACGTTGAGATGATGGAGGACAATATCGTCAATGTGCATGGTGGCTCCTTAGGGAACCATTAAGAACATCATTTGTTTTGGTAGCCTTAGTTTAGTGGCTGTATCATGGCAGTCGTATGACTTCGGTGGCTGGTGTTAACGAGCCAGCGATTGCCTGCTCACTCTACCTTTGTCTCTGTTCCTTCATCTTTGATGGACATGCTACCATGACACTTGTTCAGGGAGGTAGTTAGTCACCTCTCTAACAAAGGGGTTGCGTTTTGACAAACCCAATGAATGTACTTTGTCTTGGTACACATGTTTAGGTTAGGGATAAGGTAGAGCGAGGGGTCCTCATCATGGTAGGCGAGTGTTGGTGGTGTTTTGAGGTGAATGTGTGCATTACCTCTCTGAAAACCAACATTAAATACAGATTTTAGTCTATATTCTGCCTATGATGGTAGATTGAGGATAAATCCTATTTTGAGGTTCTGAGGATTTACATGGATTGGAATTTCAATGCCAAAACTATATGCCATGTGTATCTGTGAAGGTTGCACAACGGAGATAGTAACAGGTCTAAGGATTTGTTCGACAAGGTCTAGGGAGACCAGGTAAGCTGGAATCCTTCCACCACTCAGACTGTTGACTGAGGAGCTAATTTCCCTGAGGTCCTGCATTAGATCTCTAACGATACACACGTAAGTTGTTTTCTCTGACAAAATCCCTAAAGTGTGCAAAGTGTTATTGATAAGAACGGAATGCAAATTTACAGTGACTATAGTACCCTGAAGGGTTTTACCCAGGCCCTGTAATTGTTCTTATTGGAGTCGTCGTCTCTGCTGGATTTTTGGACGATGGCGATGTGTGCATCTGAAGCTGGCGAACTGTTTTCTGGACCAAGTGGTCTCGGTATGTCAACCTGAGCCCACATGTGTCCACGATGGCAGTCAATGAGCGGTGCCAATCAGTTCAGTAGGTCCTGGCCAACTAACAGTGGTTCCGTATTAATGGGACATATGTAAACAGGGTGTACTAGCATCATCCCTTGAAAGGTGTCAATCCAGGCCCGTTTTGTGATAGACGACCTATCTTGCGTGTAGCTTGTGATGCTTACGTTGCAAGTCTCAGTCTATAACGGTTTGCCAAGGGAGAGCTTTGCTCTAGTCACCTCTGCGAAGGTGTTTGAACCCATTAGACTATTTCGGAACCGGTGTTGAGTAGTGCGTGGGAGTTGAATGACCCATGTGTCAGGCGTTGCCCTTACGGTACAAGAAGGTCAGAAAAGGAGGGTGTGGCATGTTAGGAGTGACTGTTTTGGGGAGCAACTTGGACACCGTTCCCCTTTTCCCAACCTACAAAGTAAACTTTCAGGTTAACGGGAGGGGGTACATCGTCTAATCATACTGACGAGGTTTCAGCGCCGTGTTCCTTTGAGTAGGACGACGGACCTGGTGAACAATGGAGCACGTCAAGCTTAGTTACCAACTCAGACAAGCGTCTCCTAATATCCTCCATTTCCTCTCTCAAATCTTGTTCTCTGAGGGGATTTGAAACCTTTTCTACCCACTAACCTTCTTGTTTGGGTTTTCGTTCGAAACGCGCATTTCTTTTCGGCCGGCGAACATTTTGTTGTTAGGCCTGCCGTGACCCTGGGGGTGTGTCTGGTCACCACCCCCCTGGTTCTGTTGCCTACCCTGCTGCCGGGGTGATCCGGTTCTAGCATTCACTTTAACGCGAGGCATTTTGTTGCCTTCAAACGCTAGGTCTGCATATGAGGCTTGGATCCCCAGGACTCTGGCGTCGCCTTCGTGCAGGGCGCACGCGTGTCTCCCATGCCAGTTGCGTGTACTTTCTAATTTCCTGCATGGTGGGGTTGCCTATTCTGCAGTGCATCGTGACGTCATATCGCACGCACTCATGGAGGTTGTGAAGGAAAAGAGACTTGAAAGCTCGTTCCTCCTCCAGACCTGGTGCGTTACGTCCTTGGAAGTATGTGGTTGTCAGGCGTCTATAATACTCATGCGGAGGCTCGTGCCTCTTCTGGGTGATGGCAAAGCAGCTATGGTAGCAGAGGCTTCGTCGATATACAGCGAATACTCCTCGCGTAGGGCTTTTACACAGAGCTGAGTAGCGGTTTCCATGAACGCATGGTCACTCCTTACCGTGGTCTTCCATATAAGCTTGAGTTTTTCACGCGATGAAGCGTAAGGCAAATCAATCAGGCAGTGCTCAATTTCCCTAAGATAATTGTCGATGTTTGAATCTTGATTACTTGGGTCAAAGCGTTCTATGTCCCCTGCGAGGGACTTCTATCTGAATACATGAGGCCCAACATAATGTATTATAACTGTAGTAATAAATATTTATGAGAAGTTATAACTTATTATAAGGTGTATTATGAGACATTATGAATACAGTATAATACATGTATAATGCCTTTACAATGTATTATAAATATGGGCTTCATAGAAAGTGCTGCCAAATATCAACTGTTACAACATAATGCATAATAACTATCCAGGGTTAAAGTCCCCATTAACTGGCTTGACGAGCACAATGTTATTTTTTGACGTATTTCTTATTGAAACAGGTAATTGGGGGCAGGATATATTGAAAGGGCTTGTCCCTTCTTTAAAAAAAATAAATAAAATGGCAATAGCCTTTAGTTTATTTCACAGCTGAGAACATGATTTGCTACTATCTATTACAAGTCAGAAGTAGGTGGTATTAAGGGGAGGGACTTTCTGATTCTACAGAGCATTTTATTGCACAGAATGAATGCAGAATAATTAATAAATACTTTTGGTCCGTATTCCCGAAAGAGAGAGACTGTACATTTTAAATGCATATATCTGCTAAAAGTGCCTTTTGTCAGGGGTACACCAGCATACAAATAGCCTCCTAACTCCAATTAATTTCATGGGGGTTTTAATGTAGTCTAATGTAAGGTTGTAGTTTTTTACCTTACATAGTCTTGTTTATGGTTTTCGAGGATGAAAGAATGTCATGCAACCTGTCCATATTGGCATCTGCCAAATTTGCCTAGCTTCTACCACGTGACAGATGAATTTTCTGCAAAATACTGCTCAGATTGATTGGATGCATATGGGAAGTGTTGAGAATCACTGCCATAGATTATCAGAACAGACTGTTCAGTTGAGTTGTCACATTCTGGAACATCAAATAGAACACAATGGTTGGAGAAGTGTTATGTACTTTGTGCTGTTGGAAGTATTGAGTAGCTCCCACTCCGCCTGGCTCCTCTGCAGACCACAGCACTGTCCTCAGAGTTCTTTTGGGACGCAGCCCTGGGGACACAAGCAATCGACAGTATGAGCCAACCACATAATATTGCAGAATACATTTCACAATCTAGACACTGTAACATTGCCTCACTGGCTAAGACCAAGGTTAGCTAGGTTCATCAATCTGATGTTCAGCAGAAAAGGACAGGAGGAGGCAAAATTTATATTTAAAATAAAAGTGCATTTGTAAGGTCAGGTTGACACATCAGAGACTACATGCTGATGTTTCTGAGCAGAGAGCGCTAGATGTTCCGAGCTCTTCAGACAGTTGCATACTGGGCACTTGATAACTGTCTGTACTTCCAGCAGAACAGAGTCTGTGAGATATTTTGGACTTAATTGTTTTGGGCATTCTCTATGATCCAGATGGGAGAACTGACTGTACGTGCATTCATCTCCTAAAGTGCACAGACCACATGGGAACCCTGTTAACTGTGTCCAAGTCAGATGCAAAAGCGCAGAACAGGGCTGGAAGACTGAAATATAACAGAGCGAGAGTGCTATTAGGGTGCATCACACGATACCTGTCAAGAAATGTTCCTGCTTAAAGAAAATGTAGCCTACTGGGACCCTTAATTTTTTTTTTGTTTTGTTTTTTTTTTGTTTTTTTTTGCATTGTGACATTATTTTCAGGATAATTAAGCATTTTTTTTTTATTACAGTAAAGTGCCTGTATTATCTTTCTCATTGCTGTAATGCAGTCATTTTTTTTAATTTTTTTTAATTTTTTATGAAAATGTATTAATTTTGAATTATTAAAGTGAAAATATACAGGGTATAAATACTTCAAAATATACAGTGGTAGCCAAAAATATTGGCAACCTTGGTAAATATGAGCAAAGAAGGCTGTGAAAGGGGTGTTTTGATCTTTCATTCCAAAAATTCACAAAAATCTAACCTTTAATTGAAGTAAAACAATTGAAAGAGGGGAAATATCTCATTATTAAATAAATATTTTTCTCCAAAACACGTTGGCCACAATTATTGGCACCCCTAGAAATTCTAATGAAAAAAATATATCTGAAGTATATTCCCATTCATATTTTAAATTTTTTAGTGCACCTGCGTGACCAGGAAAATGAAATTGTTCAGCCATGACTTCCTGTTTCACAGGGGTATAAATATGAGGTAACACACAAGCCAAATTCCCTTAATCATCAATCACAGTGAGTTAGACTAAAGAATATATTTCTGATATGCGGCAAAAGGTTGTTGAGCTTCACAAAATGGGAAGTGGCTATAAGAAAATAGCTAAAGCATTGAAAATACCCATTTCCACCATCAGGGCAATAATTAAGAAGCTCCAATCAACTGGAGATCTTAAGAATCGGCCTGGAAAAGGACGCGTGTCTATATTGTCTCCACACACAGTGAGGAGGATGGTTCAAAAGGCCAAAGAATCTCCAAGTATCACAGCTGAAGAATTGCAGAAATTAGTTGGGTCTTGGGGTCAGAAAATCTAAAAAAAATAAATATCAGACATCACCTACATCGCCACAAGTTGTTTGGGAGGGTTTCAAGAAAAAAAAGCCTCTGCTATTCATCCAACAACAAACTCAAGTGTCTTCAGTTTGCCAGACACTACTGGAACTTCAAATGCGACCGGGTTCTATGGTCAGATAAAACAAAAAAAGAGCTTTTTGGCAGCAAACACCAGAGATGGGTTTGGCGCACACAGAGATGAAGAAGTATCCAATGCCCACGGTTAAATGTGGTGCTGGATCTTTAATGTTGTGGGGCTGTTTTTCTGCCAGAGTTCCTGGACATCTTGTTCGGATACATGGCATCACGGACTCTATCAAATACCAACAGATAAAAAATCTAAACCTGGCTGCCTCTGTCAGAAAGCTTACAATGGGCCCTGGTTGGATCTTCTAGCAGGACAATGATCCAAAACAAACATCAATCAATCAACAATCAACACAAAAATGGTTCACTGACCACAAAATCAAGGTTCTGCCATGGCCATCCCAGTCCCCTGACCTGAACCCCATAGAAAATGTGTGGGGTGAACTGAAGAGGAGAGTCCACCAACATGGACCTCTGAATTTGAAGGATCTGTAGAGATTCTGTATGGAGGAATGGTCTCAGGTCCCTTGCCAGGTGTTCTCCAACCTCAATAGGCATTATAAGAGAAGACTCAGAGCTGTTATCTTGGCAAAGGGAGGTTGCAAAAAGTATTGAATAAAAGGGTGCCAATAATTGTGGCCAATGTGTTTTGGAGAAAAATATTTATTTAATAATGAGAAATTTCCCCTCTTTCAATTGTTTTATTTCAATTAAAGGTTAGATTTTTGTGTTTTTTTTTTTTTTTTGTTTTGTATTTTTTTTTGTTTTGTATTTTTTTGTATTTTTTTTATGAAAGATCAAAAGGATAAACAATTTCAATTTTTTTCACAGCCGTCTTTGCTCATATTTACCAAGGGTGCCAATATTTTTGGCAACAACTGTACATATTTTAATATTTCTTTTCATGTTTCCATGTTTTTTTGTTTTTTTGTTTTTTGTTTCTATATTTCACATTACAGTAATGAGAATGCAAAAAAAATCTTAAGGATCATAATAGTAGACTTTATCTTCTCTATGTAAAATATAATTTCCTTATTTTTTTTATTTTGACTTTTGACCTAGACACCACTTAATAAGATTTGCCTCTAATGAAAGAAACAACAGTCCAAAATTCTTCAGGAGTAAATATCTCACACTATTGCAATAATAAAAACTTACTGAAAGCAGAGCCAAGGACTCGTTGAACTGAATGTTGTTGATGATCATTTAAAACTCTACCAACACTGAAATTAATCATGTTGTCTGTGATTATTGTTCACAATTCTAGTTTTATTTTGCCAGTGTTTTTGGGCGCTCCTTGCCAAGAGAAAGATGTTAAATACAAATGAACACAACACTTAGTATTGCCTGTGCAATAAAGGAACAATAGAGTGGAGAGGTGCCAAGAGACTCAGACTGCTTTACATATTGACACTCAGCAGGAATTTTAATAATCCACCTTTTAATGGAATAGTCTCTACTTACAGCACTTCTCCTACAGTTACTGCACATGCCTGCAAAACCCATTTGCTGAACTACAGCCACTGGTCATACTTTCCAAACCAGGGTATAAAACCGAAATTTTTTCATTTCAGTTAGTTCTGAATAGAAATAGTTTTTTTATTTTTTTTATTCCGGTTCCGGAGCCTCCTTTTACAAACGGTAACCGGTTAGAACTAAATAAAAGAGCGGTTAATAATGTTCTTTTTAAAATGACTGTACTCTGTGCTAAGGGTGTATGAAATACCAGTTGCAGTGTTCCAGATCTCACAAGAGAAACAAGGCACCTGTTTTGGAAAAATAAGCTGAAAATAATGGACTTGCCTTGTCCAAAATATGCAAAAATAAGGGATCCCCACGAGGGGACATTTTCAGGATAGAAATCATAATAAACATAGTATACAGTAGACTAAATAAAGTAACATATTTTCAATAAATCTATTCTTAATATTAAATATATCCCCAAAAATATTTAAAATACTTAAAAAAATATTAATTTGGCCACCTAAAATCAATTAATAGCCTAAATCTCCCTCTCCTGTATGCACGCACACACTGCGTGGGTGAGTTTGGACTAAAAGCCACCTTTTTTTCTTCTTCTTTCAACCGTTTTTACTAACATTCTGCAGTGTGAAATAAATACTTATTACGCAGCTCTCTGGAATACTTGATTCTGATTGGTTAAACGCCTGACTACTAAAATTTGTATCTGAACATTCCCTTTTAAAGGGACAGTTCACCCAAAAATGAAAATTTTCTCATCATTTATTCACCCTCATGCCATCCCAGATGTGTATGATGTTCTTTCTTCTGTAGAACACAAATGAAGATTTTTAGAGGAATATTTCAGCTCTGTAGGTCCAAAAGCGAATGGGTGCCAAAATTTTGACGCTCCAAAAAGCACATGAAGGCATCATAAAAGTAATCCATATGACTCCAGTGTTTTAATCCATATCTTCTGAAGTGTTATGATAGGTGTTTTTTAAATTCAATATTTAAGTCTTTTTTTTTTTTTTTTTTGCTAGAAATTATTTTCCCTGCCCAGTAGGGGGCAATATGCATGAAGAATGTGAATCACCAAAAACACAAGAAGAAGAAAGTGAAAGTGAAAGTTAAGTGGAGATTGACTGAGCAGAGAGGAGAATTTATAGTAAAAAAATTCTTAAATATTGATCTGTTTCTCCCCCACACTTATCATATCTCTTCTGGAGACATTGATTTGACCACTGAAGTCATATGGAGTACTTTTATGATGACTTGTGTGATTTTTGGAGCTTCAAAATTTTGGCACCCATTTGATTTCAGCGGATGAATGAAAGTCATATACATCTTGGATGGCATTACGGTGAGTAAATGATGAGAGCATTTTAATTTTTGTGTGGACTATTCCTTTTAATCATTCCCAGGAAACCAATCTCCCCTTTACACATAATAAAATAATTTTTACATAATAAAATAAAACTCAAATGTTCATGTGCATTTATTTCTTGATTTTTGGTAAGTAGCCATGTAATATGCGGGATACTGTACAGTCAGAAGTTTGTTATTGAAAAATAAACCCCTTCAGGGTGGCACAAAACCCCTCTGCATTACTCTTTCGAGGTTTATTTTGCTATAATGACCCGCCGTCATTACCAGATGTACATAAATTCTTATATTAATGTAATAAATTGTATATATTACAATGTAAGTGTGAAAAGCAGACAATTGAGGTCCTATAAAGTACTGAATAAACTGTATTTATCTCTTAATTACTGAAAAGAGAGCTTTTCCATATTTTGCTGCTATAATAAGATAAATTGGGTTGCTTTTGTCTCAAAAAGTGTCCCAAATTAACTGAATTGACCCAATAAACAGCTGTAAGTTGAATTTTCGAGAGCCTATCTACACATCTCACCTAAGTCTCTGATCAGAGAAAGTGCCTCCCATTAGATAGCAACCCCGCCTCCATCATCCATAGCTCCCTGTCCCACATCCCAGTTGTCCACTGAGTAACACCACCTGAAGAATATAAGTGACTATTCAAATAAATATTGAAGAGCATATGTATGCAGACACGTTCTTTTATTTACCCCTCTCTGTGTTTCTTATGGTTACACAACTGTTTTTTCATGTATGAAAAAGGGTTTACATTGAATGGAAAAAAAACCTAAATAAATTAATAGTTTGCCACACACACACACACACACACACACACACACACAAACACACAAATGCTTTCTGCCAACTTTTCCAAGGATGTATTATTGGTTTAGTTCCTTGTGTGTGTGCATATTTCTTCCTCCTGCTTGTTTTCTCTCTCTCTCCTTGCTCTCAGAGACTCAGAGGCCCTAATTGAACCAATAACATGACTCGTGCACGGATTGGCCAACCTCGGGAAGAGCGTCCCTTGAAATACACCGAGGATACATGTGTGTAAGACAGAGTGAGTCAACGGTGATGTTGTGTCAATGAGAGGAAGTGTGTGTGGAAGGGTGTGTGTGACAAAGAGAGTGAAGCCTGGCAGTGTGTGAACGTGGCAGTGAGATGTAAATGTGGAACACTGAATGTGTCAGTGATCGTTGTACTGAAAGGGTGTTGCTGCAGTGGTGATGTTTGTTTCTCTTACCCTGCTGTCTCAGTGTGATGTTGATGTTAGCAAAGCTACAGTTTTTAGTTAAGACTAGCGAACACAGTGTTAAATTTTAACCTGTAAGTGATTGTTTTCTTTTTTAAAGCCTGTTAATTCTTTTGTTAAACATATGGCTATGTGGCATGTGGAAGCCCTGTAAATATTGAAAATATTTTGTTCACCACGGAAGCTGAAGGGGTTGGGGGATAATTATTTTCATAATACAAATTTTCTCCTCTTTTTGGTTAGCAAGGCAGTAAGGTAAGACCTTTGTATTTGTGTTTACTTTTCTTTAAGAGGCAATTTAGTTGATACCGGGGATTTAGAGGTGTTTTGTTTATTTTGTTTACAACCCTAAAGTCATTATGCTTCCTGTATGTTGTGGTGTTTATTTCAAGAAAACTCTAAAAGTCTTGTTTCTGTTGTCCTTTATTTTATTTTTTTTTTATTTTATGTCACTTCTCACGAGCCAGGGTCATAACACACACAAAAGGCTTTCTGCCAACTTTTCCAGCTGTTGGCTGACAAGTGTAAATGGATTTTGTCAGAGCCTGGCCACAGAAAGTGTCCTCACAGAGAGAGACTGATGCTCTAGATAAGATTCGAACTCTAAATATCCTCCTTTCACATTCTACAGTTCTAACACTGGCTAAAAATATCTCCCTGCACTCCACTGAGAGCATCTTCCTTCAGTTTACATGCACATTCAGTGGTGCTGCATAAACTTTAAGAACAATGCTTACAAATACTGTTCTGCTATTGTGTTTCTCTACTGTCAGTCTGCAGGCCACACAATAGCCTCAATAGCTTGGAAAACAAGCTTGGAAGTATATGCCCTAATAAAGATAATATAAAGAAATTGTAAAACATCAGCTAGGAAATGCTTTTTAAAGGGTTAGTTCATCCAAAAATAATGATGTTATCATTTACTCACGCTCAAGTCGTTCCAAACCCATATGACTTCTTTGGAACACAAAAGGATACGTTAGCTACACTGTTATTTCTAGGCGTCTGTTAGTCTCAAGAGACAATAGAATTTCTGCTCCCATGCAGAGTGACCAGTTAGTTGTTACTGCAACGTCTGCTGTGGCTGTATAGTCCCACACGTGAGTGACAGACTCTGTTGCAGTGTCCACACCTGAAGGTTGTGTCAGCTCTCGGCTGGAGATGTTTTTCCTTTAATTTTGCTCGTTTCTCCTTGGTGAGCTGCCGCAGCTTGTCTTCTCCAACTTTCAATCCAGTGGTTAAGGAGTGTCTCCAACATGACCTATCCTGGGCAAGTTCTTCCCAGCTGTTGATGTCAATATTGAGAGCTTTGAGGTCTCTCTTGCATATATCTTTGAAGTGGAGATGGGGCTGACCTGTAGTCCTCTTGCCAGTGGCAAGTTCTGAATATAGGATGTCCTTTGGGATTCCGCCGTCATCCATCCCGCATACATGGCCTAGCTATCTGAGGTGATGCTGGCGAAGGAGAGTGACCATGCTTGGGGTTTTGGCATGTTCCAGCACCTCGTTGTTGATCACATGATCTTTCCAGGAGATCCCAAGTATGCGTCGGAGGCAGCACATATAAAAGGCACTCAGTCTTTTCTCTTGTGAAGTGTACAGGGTCCAGGTTTCACTGAAGTAGAGGAGAGTGCTTACCACGCAGACATGGTACACAGCAACTTTTGTGTTGATGGTCAGCATGTTGTTGTTCCACACTCTCTGCGACAACCTGGCCAGGGTTGTGGAGGCCTTGCCAATCCTCTTCTCGAGCTCTATATCAAGTGAGAGGTTGCTGGTGATGGTGGAGCCAAGGTCTGTGAACTGTTCCACAACCTCCAATTTGTAGTCATTTATGATGATGCTGGGTGGGTCCACATATTGGGCCATCACATTTGTCTTTTTGAGGCTGATCATTAGACTGAAGTCTTTGCAGGCCTTAGCAAAGCGGTCCATTAGGCACTGTAATTCAGCCTCTGTGTGGGTGGCAACGGTGGTGTCATCTGCAAACAGCATATACCTGATGACGGCTTCCCGTACCTTTCTCTTCGACCTCAGTCTGGCCAGATTGAATAGCCTTCCATCAGACCGGGTGTGCAGGTAGATCCCCTCTGTTGAGGTTCCAAAGGTGTGCCTCAGCAGACCTGCGAAGAAGATGCCGAAGAGTGTCGGAGTGAGAACGCAGCCTTGTTTGACTCCGCTGCAGATGTCGAAGGCATCAAATGTCGAGCCATCATACTGCACTGTGCCCTTCATGTCATCGTGGAATGACTGGATCATGCTCAGCAGTTTCGGTGGGCAACCGATCTTTGCCAGGACAGTAAAGAGTCCATCTCTGCTGACAAGGTCAAACGCCTTGGTCAGATCTATAAACGCCAGGAAGAGGGGCTTGTGTTGCTCTCTGCACTTCTCGTGTAGTTGTCTGAGGGAGAAGATCATGTCAATCGTGGACCTTTCTGCACAGAACCCACACTGTGATTCGGGTACACTCTGTCAACAAGCTTCTGTGGTCTGTTTAGAATGACGCGTGCAAAGACCTTGCCCACAATACTGAGAAGAGAGATTCCCCTGTAGTTGTTGCAGTCACTTTTATCACCCTTGTTTTTGTATAGGGTTACGATGTTGGCATCTCTCATGTCCTGAGGTACTGTTCCTTCTTCCCAGCACTGGAAGAGGAGGTCGTGCAGATGTTCCTGTAAGACGCTGCTGCCACACTTGATGACTTCTGGCGAGATGCCATCCTTTCCTGGAGCCTTTCAAATGGGCAAGCACTCAATGGCCTTCTTCAGTTCCACCAGGGTGGGTTTCTCGTCCAGTTCCGCCACGAGAGGGAGACTTTCGATGGCGTCAAGGGCATCTTCAGTGACATGGTTCTGCCTGGAGTAAAGTTCGGAATAATATTCCACCCATCACTCCATCTGCTTGCCCTTGTTCCGGATGGTCTCCTATGACAGACTTCAGTGGCACTGTGGCCTTCTTTGTAGGGCCCATGGCTTTCTTGATGCCATCATACATGCCCCTGATGTTTCCAGTATTGGCTGATAACTGGATGCTCTGACAGAGCTGGAGCCAGTAGTCGTTTATTACTGGCAGAGCTGTGCGCCTGCAGAGTCCTTGGTGGCGCTGAGGGTCGGTGCGTACACACTGATCGGGTTGGCGAGCCCAGTGGAGGTATGGAGGTGGAGTGTTAGCAGTCTTTCAGTTCCTTGTTGGCAGGGTTCTGTCATCCCCAGCAGTGAGTTCCAGATGGCAAATCCAACGTCGTACTCTCTGACTTCCTCAGCACTCTTCCCTTGCCAGAAGAACGTGAAGTATTTTTCCCTGAGGGACCCAGAGTCCAGCAGCCATGTCTCCTGTAGTGTGGCGATGTCAATATGGAGCCTTGCAAGTTCATTGTTGATGACTGAAGTCTTTCGAACATTACTGATAGATAGCCTGAAGATCATCTGGCAATCCAGGTGTCATTGTTCGTACATTCCAGCTGCCTAGCTTGAGGGCTGGAATTTTCCTTGTTGATTTCCTTTTGTTGTGGTCTGGGGTTTTCCTTGTCAATTTCCTTTTGTTGTTGTCTGGTGCGAAAGTCGCAGTCCACTTGTCAGGTACTTAATTACCCTAAGCCCTATGCACCCAGTAAGGCAGGCGAACTGTGGCGAGACAGCACCTAATTGGCTGGGGGCTGCCCAGCTTGAGGCGGGCGGTAGCTGTCCATTGAGATATGGTGATCTCTCCCACCGTCAGAAGCAACCCCTGGCGCCAGCTCTACGCCAGTCGAGCAAGTGACTTATAACCAGTAACTGCTGCTTCCCGTGTAGTGTCGACACTGTGAGGCAAAGCTGGAGTGACCTCTCCAGGGTGCAAGCCTGGGCAGGGTGGTATAGAGAATCAGCTATTGCCCATGCAGCAGATCCCCTCACTCCACACAGATGATGAATCCAAGGGAAAGGCAAGGCCAATACAGCTTGGCTCCAGCGGCATTGCAGGTTATGGTGCTTCAGTAAACCTTCACTTTCATGTATGGAAAAAAGGTGCAATGAAAGTGAATAGTGACTGAGGCTGTCAGTCTCTAACATGCTGCACAACATCTCCTTTTATGTTTCATAGAAGACAGAAAGTCATACAGTTTTGAAACAACACGAGGGTGAGTAAAAAAATCACAGAATTTTCATTTTGAGGTGAACTATTCCTTTAAAGACCAGTAGATGATGCAGTACACAACCAAAAAACAAAAAAGCAAGCATTCCTTTAAGGAAGCACTCACTGATACCCAGAACATAAATTTAATAAAATGTGGAAGTACAAAATGATATATTTTCTAATAGAAAGTCACCACTTACACAGAATCAAAAACATCTAACACTGTCTGAAAACTTTACGTCAATGTGCAGAACATCGAGTTTCAGTATTTCTGTAATCCTCTTCAAAGGTAATTTACAAAAATAAGCTATTTTCACTTCTTTCAAGTACAAAATGCAAACAAACATGTAAACCAGACTTCCTCAGACATTACTGGTTTGGCAGGTAGACCACCCTCATTTGATGTGGTCTTAACTGGAACTGGTGGATAAACATGAAACAAACCTTTATGCATAAAAGAGAATAAAAACATGTTTCTAATTCTAGTTTAGGTTCTGCAAATATTTTAAGCTCAGTTATACAGACAGCACAACCATAAGAGAGTAAAAAAGACAAAAAGATAGATTTAGTGAGAGAGACTTCCTAATAATTATGTTTCAAAGTGGAATGTAAGGGCTGACTGACCTGATAATGAAACACTATCATGTCACCATTAATGAACAGGAAGAGGACATTAATTAAAAGGCACTGAAATATGAATGAGGGAGTGAAATTAAGAGAGTGCACAGGGAGAGGATGAGTTGAGTCTAATGACCCTGCTATCCAAGGGAAGTCATATTGAAACACATATTCAATACACTGCAGTAATTTTAGACCAGAGAGGAACCAAAATCCAACAAGCAAAATGTTTAAAGAAATGTGTAAATGAAAACTACAACACATGCTGAGCAAATTAATGGAACCGTATCTTTTTATTTGTTCACATTTGGAATGAAAACACTGGCTTTTTAATAAATGTCATTTGCTTTGACATTTTCCTTGATAAAGCAATGAAATTCAATCATTTTAAGTGAGACACAAGTGTCAAAATACTTTTTGGGGCCACTATTAAAGGGATAGTTCACCCAAAAATGAACTAAGCCATCCCAGATGTGTATGACTTTCTTTCTTCTGCCAAACACAAATCATATTTAGAAGAATATTTCAGCTCTGTATGCAAGTGAATGGGTGCCAAAAACCTGACGCTCCAAAAAGCACATAAAGGCATCATATAAATAATCCATAAGGCTCCAGTGGTTTAATCCATATCTTCAGAAGTGATATGGTAGGTGTGGGTGAGAAACAGATCAATATTTAAGTAATTTTTTGCTAGAAATAATTCTTCCTGCCCAGTAGGGGGTGATATGCATGAAGAATGTGAATCAACAAAAATACAAGAAGAAGAATGTGAACGTGATCTGTTTCTTACCCACACCTATCATATCTCTTCTGGAGACATTGATTTGACCACTGGAGACTTATGGAACACTTTTATGTTGATTTATGTGACTTTTGGAGCTTCAAATTTTGGCACCCATTCACTTGCATTGTATGGACCAAAAGAGCTGAGAAATTTCTCTAAAAATCTTCATATGAGTTCAGCAGATAAAAGAAAGTCATACACATCTGGGATGGCATGAGAGTTAGTATGACAGAATTTTCATTTTTGTGGGAACTATCCCATTAAAAATTATTTTTCAATTACTTTAAATTATTTCAATTACATTTTACAGTGCTTTACATTATAATATTTTATGTATGAATAGCTAAAAATATAAAACTTTGATTCACATATTTTCATCTATTCCTAACTGAGTGTAAATGTACTGAAATGAAAAAGCATTATATGTTAATGACTTTTTAAAAAGTATTACCAAGAACATATAATAAAATTTCACTTTTTTATATTTAAAGATGAAGTGTGTCATTTCTGTGCAACTACCAAACGGAAAGCGACAGAGCCCGTAATAAAACACGAAACAACATCTGATTGGCTTTTTCAGAGGTGGCGACAACTCAGAGATCTTAAAGGATTTTAACCCGACCCAGAGATGGAGTTTTTCTTGTTTGACAGGAAATATATTTTATTGGTCCGATAGTTAGCCAGGTAGCTCTCTTAGCATGGTAGTTCGTTAGATAGCGTTAGCCACTCTAATGGGGCATTTTATTATGGATTGTGGAACTGCAGTGCTTGATTTCATTTTCAAGGAAGAACAATGGAAAAAAATAACTTTATGCTGGTAACAACGCCAATCTCTAAACCAGTTCCTACCTTAGTCTATTTGCCTGCTAGCTAAGTTATAATAGTTTCCACCGTTTTACTTTATCTGATATGATTAGCAATCCATGTGTAATGTCAGCATTGCTAACTTTTGTAACATTATTTATTTTGAAACAATTATTTTGAGAAGAGGGGGCAGTTTTGTTGTTGTTAGTGACATTTGCTCTGAGTTGATCACCTGTAACTATGGTTACACCGGTACACTTCAAACCATCAGATTCATCCGCACAGAAGAGCAGAGCCTAAGCCCAGCTCACGTAATTGCCAAAACAGTGTTCCTCCGCAAGTAACTTGTAGTTCTATGCTTCAACCGCTAGAGAGCAACATGTTACATAATGTAGCTTTAACGAGCCCGACATAACAAAACTGGCTCAACCAATATTGTGAGTTTGGGGTAGGACTAACTGTTTGGCTAAAAAATGTAAGAAGGGGGAAGTGTTTGAAAACATGATTTTGTAATTCTGTTCGGTGCCACTAATGGTGCAGAAATTATACACTTCACCTTTAAGTACACTTGTATGACACTGCAATACACCGCCTAGGTTTGCTGTTTGATTTTTTTATTGGTTGAAATGGGAAGTGAATGGCACAAAGTTTAACATTCCAAAAATGAGTGTGACAGAGAGAAAGAGACGCAGTTCTGTCAAGTTTTCTGAAATGTGTAACTGTAGGGGGAGTTTGAGAGAATGGGGTCCTCTTTCAAAACAGGAATGTAACTGTAAAATGCATTAGACGAGGTTGCTCTTGTTTCATAATATGACTCTAAGTCCAAGCTTTAACATATGGTTAAAACTAAATGACTGCAACAGCACATAAATATCTCAGTAGAGATTGTGTACACTTGACAGGTCAACAACAACAAACAATGTTTTCCCACAAACAACTATCTTCATAGACTGACTAGTCTGACCCCATCCAGCCACCTAAAATATGTTCACCTACATTTAGGCATCTCTCACTTTCCGTGTAAACTGATGGATTTCTGGTAGATTGACAAAGTCCAAAAACATTTGTTTAACTATGCGTAAACACAAAGCAGATGGTCTATATTACCTAATTTATTGACACTGAATGTTTACCATAAAGGGAAGTTGTCAAAAAATATGCCTGTGGACTGACAGACAGACAGAACGAGAGGTTAGACAAACTATCTCTCATTTACTCTGTCCACCCCCACCACTTCCCGGAACCCATCCTTGTGTATGCTAAAAAGAGTGTAGCTTTTAGTGCAAAACCAGAGAGTGGTTTACAGAATGGTGAGAGAATGAGCAAGCTTTAGAAAACGCATGAGAAAGAGAGAAAAACAGAACTCATTGTGACATGAATAGACTGTATGTTCTCTTCCAGAACTCTTCCAAAAGTCAGTAAATCATTCACAGATCACCTTCTGGTGACTTTTTGTTGTTATTTAAATGATCATGAAATAGAAGAGACAAAGCCAAAGAGATAGACAGACAGTGATGAAATGTCTGACTAGAGCCTTATGGAAATGCTGTTCCCTTCAAACTCTCAGGAAACTGACAGTCAGCTGGAGATTCTAAACCAAAATTCTGTCAAAAAAACAAAAGTTCTGTTTCAGAAGTTCTTTTGGAAGCTTAAAGGAATGTTCCAGGCTCAAAACAAGCTACAATATGCTTTAGATGCTGTCAACTGGAATCCTAGATAAAAAATGTTAGATCTCGATGATTTATAGCCTTTTGACAATTATCAATGTATTTCTCTATATTTGTGTATTTGATCTGAAAGTTTTTAATTAGAGGAATCATAATTTCAACCAACCAGCCATTGCAACCAAAAATGTAAATTGCAACCAGCCATTTGCTAACTCCGAGACACAGGTTCTGGTCCCATAGGAACCAGGAAGTAATCACGTTCAATGGGAAGCGAGATTCAGACAGTGAGATTTAGGGTTGGGGTTTCAGTTAGGGGGTAGAGGTAATAAAATACGCATTCCTGTTGACTATATTTTATCATTTAAAATGTAAAAAAACGCCTTTGTCGTTTTTTTACATTTTAAATGATAAAATATAGTCAACAGAAATTCAGTAATAATCCACACTATTAATCGCAAGTGATCAAATCAGACTTGCGCATTCAGACATAACCAACCTGCATGCATGGGTTGCTTTGTCGTTACCAAAGCAACCCATGCATGCAGGTTGGTTATGTCTGAATGCGCAAGTCTGATTTGATCACTTGCGATTAATAGTGTGGACAGTCTGCCTGAAAAGATCTAATTTGAGAAAAAAATCTGATTTGCCTGCAGTCTGAACATAGCCTTAGACTCATCACACCCTTTCGCACTCTCTGATTCCCTATGAACAAATAGGCCATACTAAATAAAAGGTGTTAAATGTTTAACGTTGTAATTAACAAGACCACTATAACATAAACACTCCAGGCAGAAAGCATTGCAGAGGAATCCGGTCCTCTGATAACATCACCGGATTGAACGGCAGCTGGGTGTAGGGTGCGCAGGATCGAGCACATGAGGTAGGATGGTTCTGGTAACTAATAAGCGTAACGACAGCGATGTTTCTGACCATTTTGGCGCCCTAGGCGAGATCTTTGTTGTTGACAGGGGGGAGGCGGCAGCGTATTAGTAACTTGAGTGGCAATATCATTATTTGCACTCCCGTTTGCCAGAGCAATCTCATCATTGGTGGTGTGTGTGTGTGTCCTCCACCTTATAAATACAACCCCAATATTCACTCTTGTTTCACTCCGTTCTGTCTCTGTAGGTGCGTCCCAAACTGCACACTTCTGCACTATTCTACACCATTTTGAATGTGTAAGTAGTGCAAGTTGTATGTTAACACTGAAAATCCAGCAAAAAGAGGTACCCTGTTGATGCACTTTTTAACCCGTCAATGTGGAACAGAATGTGGAATGTTGAACACTTCATGCACTCAGCCCTCACAGCTTGCCGTACATTGCAGAAGGGATGGAGTTACCTGGCTGCACTGCTGGTATTACAAAACAGCTGTAAATAATGAAGTGTTGTAGAATACAAGTGTTGAACTGAGGTTGGCTAATGTGCTAAAGCTGGTGGCAACACATCACGTGAGCTTGAAATGTCACTTCTGTCAGCTGTTAAATGGCGAATGCTTACGTGTAGTTTAATTTGAGACGATACTACACTTTGAAAATTCATACACTACATGGCTGAGTGCATAGTATATTTTGTAAGTGCATAGTGTATAGTGTGTCACAGCTTGTGTCTTTTAGAAAGTCTTTGAAAAATGGCTTTAACATATGTAGACGAAGCTAAATTTCTTTTCCCCTGCACAAGTTTGCCATGGTTGTTCATATTCTCCCTCAGTGGTGCCTGCAGCTGTACGGCCGTACGCACTGTGTGTACCATGAGCGCTCTGACTGAACTGAGAAATATTTACTCTCAGAATATTTCACCAATCATGAAATGTGTCCTGTATGAATGAATAATTCTTTTGAGTCGGTTCTTTTCAGTGAATAGGCCAAACGGGCTTGCAAAGTGGTCTGAATCGATTTGTGATTCAGTACAATTAGTTCAGAGCGCTCTCTCACTGAATCATTTGGAGCGGTTTCTCACACAGTAAAAAAGTATCATTTTCCTTGTAAACATTCACCAGATGGATGTCTTTTGACAACTGCGTCATGTTTCACTGTGTTTTTTAGCATCTCTCATGGAAGCGCTGCATTTTTAGACGCTGTGTCAAGTAAAAAAAAACAACTTCTTCAACTGATAAAAACTCATCTCTAGACACGTGCGTTTTGCTCTGTTCGTTGTGGTGCATTTTGCTTTTTTAGCGTGAAAACGCATCTGTCTGAACGGTTACTGGAAGAAATGCTTTAGCCAATAGTTAAATGAATGCTACTCATACTCGAGAAAATAAATAAATGCTTATCTCAAAGTCACCAGAATTGAATGCTTTGGTGTTGTTTTTTTCACACAAAAAATAAATAAAAATAAAAATCTCACGGGGGAGCATGATATAGCCTAAGGTTTATTAGACAGATTTAGAGGTCTGCAACCCGACCCGGGCCCGACGGGACCTGAGAACCTGACGGGTTTCAGGTTGGGTTCGGGTCAGTTTTTCAAGAAGGACTTCGGGTTTGGGTTTGTATGAATGAAAAAATAAACTGGCTTACCGAACTTATTTCGCGCTCTCACTCACAGACACGTGCGAATGGACGAGTTAGGGGCCGTTCACACCGAACGTGTTTTTGCGTACGCCTGTTGTGTTTTCCCATTTTTTTAAACACTTGCTGGATGAATGTCTTTGACATTTGCACCGTGTCTCGCTTTTTCTTCTCAAGCAGGACCAGCACATTTTAAACACCATGTCAAGCTAAAAGAAAGACACCTGCACTCTGTTTCATTCTTTGCGCTGCATCTAGATAGGTTTTAGCTCAGTTGTCACAAGGCTGCATAGAGGTGACTGTTGTAGTGTTTCATTTGATTCCATATTGTTCTGCACCAAGTGAAGTTTCATTAAATAAACAGTAAGTCAATGCTTTTTTCCCCTTTCTGTTCTAGTGTACTGAGGGGCTGCTGTGCCTTGTTAAAACTGTGTATGTTTACTGTTTCAGTACTGTTACAAATGTTGCCTATATGCTTACATAAAATACAGCCTATTGCAACAGTACTTGCTAGGAGAAGAAATTAGATAGTGAGCGATTTCGGGCTGGGGTCGGGTTCGGGCTTAAAATCTGATGGTAGCCTATTGTTCGGGCTGGGTAGGGTCGGGCCACAAGGTCTTGGGTAAGGGTCGGGTTTCATTTTAAGGCTCGTGCAGACCTCTATGGCAGATTTCTGTGCGTAGCCTCAGATGAAATCCAACAGGTGCCCATGTTCTCCCAGCTGAACAGCTAGTTCAGGTAGCCACGCCCCAAACTCACGCTATAGGCTGAGCTAGAAAGGGATGGGTGGAGCTGAGCGGGCCGATCAAAATATAAACATCAATGTTTTGATAGTGCCTAGGGGGCTCAGTGTTTATACTTTTGGGGGAGTTAAACCCACGAATGGCTTACTTATAGTTGTCATTGAACAATAGACTAGGAAAGTAGAAAGTACTTTGACATCAAAAAAGTTACACACTTCACCATTAAATGGGTCAAACTGACCCAGAAGTTTGAATGTCTTAGAGACTGCAAGATTGGTTGGATTATTGGTTGGCTTAATAACTTCTAAATAAAAAATGTAATTAGCATATATGTGGGATTAATTGCTCTGCAGGATCCCTCAATCAATTTCTTTACCATAAAACAAAACAACATGTCACAAACACATGTTAATTCATTTGACAAATTAAAAAATTTGAAGTTATCTACAGATCTGACTCTGAGCTGACCACCCGTAATTGATTAAATTCAGTAATAATTGCATTTGACTTTTCTGCTTATCCCCAGAACAACGAGTGTCTGCTGAAAATAAAGTGACTGTTTTAGGTCATGCAGCCACTCTATGAATTTAAGAAATGAGAACAGAACAAATATGCATAATGAGGTAGACACCACACAATAAAACTGTCAAACTCACCATCAAATCCACTCTAAAACCATCAAACACATGCAGACCTAGTTCACTTGCATTCAATTACAGAAATTGAGAGATTTCATGATGTCTGAGATATGCCAAATGACTTCATATGCTGCACAAGCTTCCTTTAAAGCTTTCAACTGGTTTTGCTTCAGGACACTGAATTTACATTGGACATCAACTGGTAACCCAACACAGTACCAAAACTGATTATGGTACAAAAGTAAATGAAAACATACTTACAACTAAACATAAAAGTTTATGAATATGAATTATAGTAATATAACATTGAATAAAAATAATCTCAGCAGCCAGTTATTCATTGCTTATATTTACTTTGGGTTATATTTCCTTTTACTTGCATAGTTTTGTTTATGTTTTTTGAGGATGAGGGCATGCCACTCATTAACACCTGTTAATGTTTTCATCTGCCTAATTCTCCCAAATGACAGATGAATTTGCTCCAAAATACTGTAGAGTTTGATTGAACGCACAATCTTTCACATCAACATTAAAACATATGGGAAGTGTTTCAACTCGCTTTTAAAAGTAGATAAGTATATTTATTTTGCTATCCTTAATGTACAATTATATGATTAGTTGCATTTTATATGCATTTAGTATTGTTTTTTCCCTTTTGTCTGTGATGCTATCAGAACATACTTGTGACCCATTTTTAGGTCCCAACCCACAAGTTGAGAGCCACTGCTGCAAAGTTCAGTTTAGATGCTTTCTCTGAGTCTCAGTGATGTTCATTTTGCCATGGAAATTCACTAAAGATGGTGGTTATTATGTATTTGATTTCACGGTCCTACTAAATTGAGCACTTGGAGGGATTTTGCTCCTTTAGGCCAAACCACTGAAAAACCAGAAATTCTGTTTTTTGATGGGCAGGATATGAGGTCATTCGCAAAATGGATTCATTTCATTTGTCCACTTCTGAATGCTGAGCCAGTGATGATTCTAGCAGTCGTGGTCTTCTGCATTTCAATTGATGCATGCTATTGGTATTATTTTAGACTTTAACCAGTTTTAGCTTGTTTTAGTCATTAAATAAACTAACGCAAGTCTACCAGCCTTGAATATTTTTACTCCTAAAGGCTGAATGAAATTTACAGACACAAAATAAAATAAATAGAGTTTTCATGTTTACAAAACCACTACTATCACTGAGAAATAGACCACAGTCTAAGTCTAAGACCACATTGAAAATCTGGGATTCAATCAACATGATCACACGGGAAGTTGGCATGTTGTTTCCAAGAGTTCCAGTACCTTAGGATCGGCCACATTATGCCTACTCACTGACAAGCGGCATCTCCTATCAGACATATTTGTATCGCTCCAGCATGTTTACCTTGTTCAGTAGCGTGACCGGAAGTGTGTTGCGTCAGCGGCGTGGTGGACCCAGTTTGAATCCCGCGTTTAAACCAGGAAGAAATTGCGTTCACATAATCAGTGACAAGGAGGATGCATTTTCCCCTCTAACATTACATTTTTACTCCACTTATGGTTAGGTTTAGGTTTGGAGTTTTGGGGGTACAGTTTATAAAATATGCAATTCTCGTTACTGTATTACAGCCTGTACAGTTGAAAACAACTTGCTTCACAACTCGCTTTTGGTGCCCCTCCATGGACATTTCACCCGGAAAATGGAGCTTGCACATGCCCATATGGCCAACAACACTTACCGCTTTGGCCACTGGGGGCAGTGTTTCAAATTTCGGTAAGCACAGACTGATTTTAGTCCAAAAAAAAAAGTCATCCAACTGTTTCCGATTTCATTGTGAGATCAGTCTGATTTAATATTCCATTTAAAATTGGAAATAAATAAACCTTTAGTATTTTGAACAATGTAAAACCAAATATGTTATGAAATAAATTCAACAAGAAATATTTATGAGTCTGCATTCCTAGGTCTATTTCTAGGTCACTAATTAAATCAGCTTATTTGTGGTACTGACCATCTTAACTTCTAATGTCCTTGCTTCCATTGAATGCTGGATAACATGAATCATCAGATTTTGCACAATCTCGTGGAGTCTATGCCAGCTCGAGTGCTTGCTGTCAGTAAAGCAAAAGGCAGACATACGAAATACTAACAAATTCTAAAATTCAAGTAATTTTTTTGTTTTTTTTTTGTTATGCTGATAATCACTAGCATAGAATTGGGGGAGACGGGGGGCACACATCCCCCCAATCATGCATCTGTCCTTGTTTATATATTTTTGAAAATAATTTTGTGAGATACCTTGCAATTGCGTGGCAGTGAGTCTGTCATATTGAGACAAAAAACTGAAGTCCCCTTTCCGTTGAACGAGTTGGTATTGCCCAACTAGACGGAGGAGTCACGTGGTACTTGTTACTTTTCTCAGTACTGGCCAGGATGCATGAACTCACAGTCATTTATTATTACTGGATGATGATTTTTAAAAATGCTTTTATAGATAATGCTGAGGTGGATTTTCATTCACAGGTATGAATCCTTGCAATTATCCGTTTTTATTTAAAATAATTATCCAGTGTAAAATGTCTCCAAATGGATATAAAGCGTTCATAAATATCATCTACCTTCTGACGTATACTCACTCTGACATATACACCAACACATCTAAACAACATCTGACTCACAGTCTGTCACCGAGCTGGTGCAGCACCCTCATTAGCACTGATGAGTAATACGCTCCAAAGATCTATACTGAGGGTTCCATAACCAGCCATCAATTTGAACGACCAGTATTTTCATGTCTCTGGCTGTGACCGGAGTGTCAGTGCTCATTGAACCAGACTCTTAGGAAACACCACAGCTCAAGGTTCACAGAATGAAGGCCTCCAGCTTGCACAAGCCTTAGTGCTAACTCGGTCAAAGGCTACAGCTAAGTTTCACTCCCAAAAACAGTATCTTAGGAGGTCCAGATTCCTTTACTGAAACTGCAAAATTCAGGGGTGTAGGAATGATTCTAAAATGTGGGGGAAATATTATATGGACAGTTCACCAAAAATGAATTTTGTATTATCATTTAATCACTCTCATCTTGTTCCTAAACCATATGACTTTCTTCCAAAGGATGTCTAGATGCACTTTTTCATACAATGAAAGTGGATGGGGACCAGTGACGTATAGTCACTATTCACTTTCTTTGTATGGAAAAGATTAGCTTGGTTAACTTCTTTTGAGTTCCACCCATCAAAGTCATATGGGATTGGAACAACATGAAGGAAAATTAATAATTTTTAATTTTTTGGATAAAATACCCCTTTAAGTCATGGGTCTTTCAAAAGTAATGATTATCTCCTCATAAGTTCAGGGACAAAGGTTACAATAATGGCTCTGCCTCGACAAATACACTTTTCTCTTCTCTTGCAGATAGTGCAAACAGAAAAGAGATTGATAATCATTACCACAATACCAATTTTTTAAAGGAAACCCTTTTTCAAACTCCATAAACAATTTTGGTCAGCCATGCAAGGATATAGAAAACCAGTCAGAAATGAGAGTGTTCCCTCCCATTTAAAATGATCAGCCAAAGCCGCCCTCTTTGAACCCTAAGAGTCACGAGTGCTGTGGCCGGCTGTCATCTCTGTACTGATGGAGTGTGGACAGCAGAATAAACTCTGGTTTCCCCTGTGGAATCCCCTGCATACATCACAGGCCAGAAACAACAAACAGCTAACCCTGAGGTGGTTAAATCCAATCCAGTGTTATCAGAGGATATAAACATCCCAGCCTCATTCTGGGACTGAACGATCAGTTGATGGGCCCAAAACGGAAAGAGGGGAGTGGGATGATGGACGGAGTGAGTTAGGAGACAAAAACAACAAGCCAAAAACCTAGAACACCAAATAAAGGAGAGGAAGCTACAATTGTTCTGCCCATTGCTTTAGAACTTCTGGGAATGAGAAATGTGACAGGATGGAAATGGACAGATTTTAGATTTGTGGAAATTTGGACAGATGGTGACCTCTGTTTGAATGGAATGGACTGTGTCCATTACAGAGATGGGGAATGGCTCTGGAAATTATGGGAACTCATTTTGTGTATCTGTACACTTGACTGACACTACAAGACATTTTTAATTTCACAATACTGGGTATTTTCAGTATGAAAGGCAGTTAAGTAAGTTTGTGGGCACCCACAAACCCATTTTCACACCATTACTTTCTGCCCATTCTTGCTTCTAATTATCCAAACTTTTGTTCCAACAGTAATAATACTAAAATGTGATTATCTACATAGCTTGTCTAGTTTATCCTAGACAATGGGCATAGAGATCAGTGGTGTTGGTTGAACTTCTGAAACGAGGAGACAAAAAAATATTTTGGATTTGGGTAAGTCCAACGTAATTTATGTTCCATTCAAACTGGTCTCACCATTGCTATACCCAAGGCTCGAGTTGAGTGGGTGCCATCCCCCTTGTTGAAAGAAATGGCAAAAAATCTCCCTTGTAAAAGCAACATACCCCCTTTTTGTCCCCTTTCATTTGTGTCATGTATTATTTTAAAATAAAATATTTCAATTATCAACATTTGAATTTAAATAACAACAATTAGCCGGTCAGAATTAGATTTCAATGTATTTGGGGTTGACAGATATCAAGAGAGATAATCTCCCAATCAGATCTTTACACTTGAACAGGAAATATTCTGCTAGTGTTACACTTTAGTTGCACAATCTGGCAACCATGAGCGCACAAGCTCTCTCTCCACTGCGAAAAGTGTGGTGTTCTGAATTTATTTATTTTTTTTAATAGAAAGTGGTATGTTAGAGATTAGCTCTGGGTTTAAGTGTCCTTTCCAGTGTTCACATGAAACATTACCACTGAAGGTAATGCAAGTTTTTGTCAGTTTCCCGCACCTTCAAATATAGCCAAGACAAAAAGGTTAGTTCACCCAAAAAATAAAATTCAGAAAATGTTTGCTTACCCCTCTGTTGTTATAACAACATTTGACTTTCTTTCTTTTTCTTAACACAAAGAGAGAAATTGTGAAAAAAAATTCAGAAGTCTAATAAATTATTCTATTAGACTCATTACTGTAATGAAAGCATCCGATGAGGTCTGGTGAGAAACAAACCGAAATCTAGTGTATTATTCAGTGAAACTTTTGACCGACCATTGCTTTCCTCTGCACGTTCATGAGACTGCACGAGAGCAACAGTTTCGCTGCAAGATGGGGCATTCAAACGAAAACTTGTTTTGTTTATCTAAAAACAGATCCACCACAGCAATAGTAACAACAGAACACAACACAGCTACACACAAATGCAGTTACCCGGTACAATGCTGAAAACAGAAACCAAGCGGTGTACAGAATGTCTCGTCGCTCGTAATCACTGGTTAGAACTTAAACTCTGATTTACACAGAAATATACCTTTTATCGTGTGTTGTTTGCCTTCAGGTTAGGACACGGTGTGACTGTAGCTGCCTTCAGTCATGAGGGGGCTGTGTGAACTGTTGTTCTTGTGCAGTCTCATGGACATGCAGAGTCAGTTAACAATTTCACTAAATAATACATTCGATTTCAGTTTGTTTCTCACCAAACCTCATTGTATGCTTTCATAACAACCGTGAGTTTTATGGAATAATTTATCAGACTTCTGAATTATACTTTTGCATCCTTTTGAAGCTTGAAGAGGTGGTCACCATAAACTGTATGACATCACTGAGAACAACATTTTTTCACAATTTTCCTTTTGTGTTAAGAAAAAGAAAGAAAGTAAAATGGGGTTATAACAACACAGGGGTGAGTAAACAATGACTGAATTTTTATTTTGGGGTGAACTAACCCTTTAAAGGAAATCTTTTGACTTCCTTTAAAAAAAGAGAACAGAAGATAAGATATTGCTGGGTCTAGAGCACAGTTACAACATGTACATGTTTTTAACTAAAACAATTTTCAGGTTTTCCCCTATAAAACACTTTGTTCCACCACTGTATAAGCATCCTTCATAGAAACAGCCCACACTTTCGTCACTAGTTCGGTTATCGGAGTAGAAGTGATGCATGTGTGTGACAGTGAGCGAGTGATCAAGAAAAAACCTTTTTCATGATCTTTACGTGGACAACATAAAATACAGTAGTGATAGGTGCATATTATGGCCACATTAGCACCATGAATCTTTGCCATTGATGCAGAATATTAACATTACAAATCACACAAAATCTACTGCATGCAGTATCACTTTAAATCATCATTGAGTGGTTACAAAAGTTACTTTTACTGATCTCATGAGGATCAGTGAACACTAGAGGAGCTACAACATCAATGGGCCTCATTCATGAAACACTAGCAGAATTAATTTTTGTGTAAATTGTTCGTAAAGCTGTTCTGATGTAAATTCTCAGATTCATGAAAGTTTTTGTATTTTCAAAAAGTTACTTGGTAAGAACAAAATGTACACCTGCTCCCGACCATGTGTAAATCATGCATAAGACATCTGAATGTGTTGTGTTCTTTCAGAGAAACTGCCATGACTACATTTTGATAGACGTTAAATTAAATAAGTATTGAAAAAAAGTTAAATTAGCCTTAATAATTTACATAAATTAGTTAAGAAATGTTTGTTGTTTTGTAGTTTTCTTTTTAAAATGTATTCTACATACTTAACTGAAAATTTTCCTTTGATGATTGCACTTAACTCTTCAAAGTATACTGTAGTTTATATCCAACTCTGCTTTATATATTTTATTAAATTTTTCCAGCAGAAGTGCTTGGCATGGGGCGAAAAGGTCGAGGAAATACACAGTTTAAAGTGACTGGTTGGACAGTTCTACATTTGATATGAGCTCTACAATTTAGGTTTCAGAATTCAGTATAGGCATCGATAAATCACATTAAGTTAATAACGTATGGTCAGTGCTAATGCTGATAAACCCATAAATAAACACATAGGCACAATAGGCAGGTGCATTCACAATACAACGGGGGAAAAATGAAAAAGCCTGCACACTGTCGTAGCTTGCAAATCTTTCTTAGTTTGCAGCGTTTCGGTCAAAGTTCTTCTTCAGGCATTACATTAATTTCTCTGAAGATTCTTCCAGTTGTTAGGGAGTGAAATCACTGTTATGGTGGTGGATATTCTCCAGCAGGTGTGAGCAGAATTATTTTACACTAAAGCTTCATTTCAAACCATTTTTATTGACCTCTTGGACTGTTTGATTCACAATCCGATGACAGCAAAAACATGTGATGACAGTAAGTTCCTCACTTTCTTTGAGGTGCTATAGTGTTTGCTAAACGCCCCCAATTTAGGAATGTTTGGAATTCACTAACATACACACATTTAACGAACACATCTGGGGTTTACACAGCATTTGTGAATCTGGAGGAAGGTTTCCCGGGAAGGTCCATTTTACTTGTAAATTACTCCTAATTTACTCAGATATTTAGGATAGTTTCATGAATGAGGCCCAAAGACTTTTATCCCCTTTCACGCAAATCATGAGTAAAATGCCAGATTATCATTTACCAGTGAGAAATCTCAGGACACTTATTGCATTACTCTATATTTCAAGGAGTAGGAACATTTTCTGTATACCATTTCATATATATATATATATCCCTTACAGCACCTTTAACCGAGCTTAGTGGTCACTAAAAACCAGCTCATATACAAATAATTTTGTGTTTCATATCATCTTAATTTCAAGTTTGATTCAGATGTGACTGACAGTGGTCTCAGTTTGACCCATTTAGACCAATTTATGGATGGGTTGTGAACAAGACTCTATAGCATAGACAGGGAAATGAATCAATCATAGTGCTACAGTACAGAAGCACTGCCATTTTTCATGCGATTTTGCCTGTATTTCGCATATTAGGGCATCAATAAGAACACAATGAGCTAAAGAGAGACAAATGAGATGCTGCCTCCCTCTGAAACTGCTGGTATCATTGTGTGAGTGCTTTACAAACTCATCTCTTATTTTCTACATTTGTTTATTTTTGTTCTGCCTCCCTTGCCTCCTCTGATAAAATATTTTTGAGATACTTGAGTGATTTGTCTACATAAATTGTGGATGAAATAAACACTGCTTCAAAAGTCATATTCACTCCTCTAAGAGCTGCTTCCTTATATAAACAAAACTTTAATTTATGAAACTTAAATAATAGGATGCAATCAAGGTTAAGAAGCCTTTTCGTGAATGCAGTGCAAATGTGGAGCGTTATTCCACTTCAAACTCTCTGTCCTCTCCTTGGTGGTTGTGAAGCAGCTATTCTGGGTGTCACGAGGTTTTATCACAGCTCAATGCATTATTTATAAGGCAGAAGCCTGGCCCCTGGAGCAGGAGAAATGAATGGTTGTGACAGGGTAAACCCCACAAGATGCTTGCTACTATGCATTGTAGGCATTAGTCGAGTCCAAGCTTTCCAAAGTTGCTGATGGCCAGCTCTGCTGTTTCTGGAAAACAATATGATACTGTGCAACATCGAGGACATTTGATTATTCTGTCTGACACAGAATTATTTATATTTATTATTTAAAAACTGGTAAAAGGCTTTTCTGGTGGAACATCTGTATTGTAGAAACAATAGAAGGATTGTACAGAGTAGGAGGCTTTTTCACAATCAATGACAAGATGTTTAAGATTTCAACAATCTTTTACTGGCAAAAACACAGCTTAATACATTTCCTAAATATAAACTGTAAATGCTTTTACTTGCATTCTTCCCACATGTAATTATATTCATCGCTGCCTCCATATTTATACTTAATTGGAAGTTAATTTTTCTAGAGAAGCTTTAACTGCATACTAAACACACATTCAAGATACAGTGTAATTTATCACTCAATTTCAAATTCATCTCCTCAAAAATGCTGACGATGTCTGTGATGAACAGATGTTAAACATTCATTGGGGATAATAAATGTGATTTGATTCATTTTGAGAAATGTTCTTAATAATGGCCTGCTTTTCATTCAATGCACTGACTTTCATTCTTTTGAGTAAATCTAATCTCCATGTCAATAGAACAGAGTTTTAGAATGCAGCTCTGCTCGTTTTTGAATAAGAAATTGAATTAATTGGACTGATTGAAGTAATAGATTTCACTTTTCTTTTTTCTTTTTAATGAGCCTTTAATTTAAAAGAATCACATTTAAAGATGCATTTCAAAGCTCTTAATGAAATTCAAAGGGGTCGGTCTGCTTTTGGAATTAGAGCTCAGACAGTTATTTTCAGACTACTGATGATGATGATGACGATGATGATGAAGATACTTTCCAAGGTTATTTCTGGGGAAATATAAAAGCCATAACCACAGACACCATCTGTTGTATTACAAATAAGATAAAAAGCAGAGGGAGGAAGGAATCAAACGAAAGAAAAAAATAAAAACAGAAAAAGGAGACTCAGATGTGCATTGCTGGGATTAATAGGAGACTGGAAGTAGAACAAACAGAGCTGGTGTGCTATGATTTCTTCACTGGTGGCCCTGTCTCCACTCCACTGGGGTTGAATATATTCTAATTCAAAATGCGAGTGAATGCTACCAACTTTCAGAAAAAAAGAGAATTCAGTAAGACTTTTTTGACACCAGAATGGCAGTTTTATCAGGAAGACTCGCAGACTTGAGTGAAATTTAAGATGACATTTTTTTGATGAATATAAAACAGAAATGTAATGTCTCTCTTTGGCATAAGCCCCGTCTGGCGGTCCGAAGAAGTTGTACTTGGAACCGTTATATCCTGCCGGAGGTAGGAGACAGGGGCGAGGAGCCTACCCCCGTTCAGGACGGGACTCAATTGGTGGTGGTTGGGTGGTGGAGGTTGCCGTGTTAGCACACTGAAACAGCAATATGATAGATTGTTAGCAGACTTATAAAGCATTGGCTTACATGTGATTGGCTAGGAGTTACCTAGCTAATGGTGCGATGATGTACAGCTGCTAGTCTTCCCGCTAGAACTACGCTGTGCTTACATTTACAGCCGACTCAAAGGCCATTATTTCCAATTGGTTGGGAAACAGATTTGAAACAAATTTGATTAGTTGAGCCAATGTTGCAGTGTCAGGCTGGTTGGAATGCTCAAACAAAAAGGGCAATATGAAAAAATAAGAAAAATTGGCCTAAAAATGGCTTACGTAATGTTGCCTTGTAATTTTAAGCGAAGAAAAAGTATTATTTGCTATAAAACCCTTGTTTTTGTGCAATGGGTGGTTGACAGGTGAGTAGGCAGTCCTTCACTGCTGTCCAGAAAAAAAATGCTGTAATGTTGTCTGCATTACATATGTTTTCGTCTACCTTCAAATGTGGTTTGAGTGATCCTATTACAAAACTTAATGCATCCAGTTTACACATCTATTTAGAAATTGCCACTTGTGACTGGACACCCAAAATGGATAACCTATAGTCTCAAAGAACGAACGTAACAACATTTTTGCAAACTGAGTTTTATGTGCCTTGTTCTATGTTTCACCGCATGTTTCCTGGTGAAATGAACACTGGAGGCGCTACAATTACTGTGCGTTGTATTCACTTTCACACAAATCACAACGGCTGAAAACTTTATAAACACTTATTTTTCACACTATTACTCACACACTGCTATGATATCGAAACACATTTACTACAACAGATCATTTGAAAAATTACACATTTCAATGTTTGTATTACAGACCCATCTGCATTTACACATTCACTGAAACATGGTTAGCTTCCGCGTTAGTTCACCTCATAGACGGTTAGACTTTGAACTTGGCAGACTGCAGTTCGAGCCCAGCCAAACACGCAAGCTGACCCGTGAGATGAATGTGGTACAGAAGCCACATAAAATGACATTGTTGCTTAAAAAAATGAGCTTTTCATGTGCATTTGCTTTTTCCACACTATCAGTTAGGTTTAGGCTAAATTTTAAGGTTAAGGAGGGACATTTTACTCATAGAATGTACATTTAACATTCATCTTTAAAGCCTTTAAGATTATGACAACATTTCACTCGCTCTTGGCACCCCCCGCTGAACATTTCACTGGGAAACTGCAGAAAAAGTGTAATAAAGCATGTAATTTCGTTTTGCAAAAACATTGCCACAGTCACATAAAGTTCATGAGATCAGGCTTAAAACAGAACAGTAATACCAGGTGTAACGGGGTCTATTATACAGTCTATTAACTCTTTTCATGACAATCCATGTTATCAGCTCAACTGGTTGGTTTTTAGCCTAGAAGTGGCAGCAGTTATAGAAGAGGCTGTTCAAGGTTTCCGATGTTCCTGGTGTTTGTTTGAAGACTGAAACATTTCATTTCACCAAAGACCCTCATTCTTGCTAGATCATGATGCGAAAGTATGTATGTGTTCATCTGCTCCAGGCAGCCAGCTCACGGCCACATTTAATAATCCAGCTCTCTTCTCAGGCCTGTTCCAACTCTGCCACTGTGGGGGAGGATGACACTGGATGTGCAATTACTGCAGACAAGACCAGCTACACCCCGTCCAGCATAACACAGCACAGGACAACACTGTTAGACAGTATGGTGAAATACAGCACAAAGGAATGCTGTGTAAGGCATCAAAGCTAATTAAAACAGAATGGGCCGTGACATGCCGTAACCCCGGAAACATCCTACAAAACAATACAACAACATGATTGCAGGACTGCATAACCATAATGCTACACTTTGTAAAGCAAACAGGAAATGGTACATGCACTATGATTTAGAACACTAAATATTTGGTTGACAAAACCAAAAAAAAAAAAAAGATTCCAAATTGTACCCATTACAATAAATGACAGTCAGTTTTTTGGTAAGACATTGCAGAAATGCATTATCATTTAGACTGTACAAAACAGCGACTGATGGCAAACTGATCCACCAATATTTAATTACCAGCTTCATATTGAAGGCCAACAGAGCAAAGTATTTGACTCAAGAAGACAAAGATATCTGTTTTGTAAAAAGTGTTGTATTATTGTATGATAAACTAGATTTTTACATTTTCTGAAGGAAACGCGAGTTTTGCTTGCCCATGCAAAACTCGCTGGCACAATGATAGGGTGTTGTGGGTGGTTGCCAGGGCACTGCTATGAGGTTGTTAGGATGTTGGTTACTTACTGGCCCACAATCAAGTCTCTATGATATTCTGGTCACTAGATATGGCTTGGGTGAGTCCCTCCATCAATGCAAGTCTATGGTATTTTTTTTTTTTTGGTATTTTTTATATTTTTTATTTTTTTGCAGCTGTTTTATTCTCCGCTAGGCTGACAGCTTCAGGCACCATTTAATTCCATGTTATGGAAAAAAGATGCAATGAAAGCAAATGGCGAAAGAAGCTATCATCTCCTTTTGTCTTTCACAGAACACAGAAAATCATTTGGATGTGGAATGACATGAAGGTGAGTAAATGATGACAGAATTTACATTTTTGGGTGAACTATCCTTTTAACCAATAACTAAGCTACAGTATTCAGTGGGAAACTTGTAGTCATGCCATCTTCATTTTTGATTAGTTAGCAGATGCTCTTTTCCCAGTGCACTAGCGTAAGCACGGGTAGGCCTGGGTGGGCCAGTGCCACCCATTGGCATTCAAACCCACCAAACCATTGTCTAATGTCCCTATTTCACCAACAGCCAAAAGTTTGCTGGCATCAAGCCATGAACCGCTAACGTCAGAGGCTGTTTGGCTGGATAATGTCAGCATCAAAGCTTTCAAAACAACGGCAGCTCAAAAAACCAAAACTAGATCACTCTCAGTACAACAAAGCTATTTACACTGTAAACAGCCAATGCAACAATGAGGCGTGCGTTCATTTGACGGGCATCCCGTACCATGCAGCGTCTCTAACCACTTTATTTTCTGAGTCTAATTAATATTTGTAAAGAAAAAATTAAATACAAATAAAAAGAAAGAAAAAAAAAGGGTATATATGTAAAATGATTTTTATTAATTGTGTTAATTAGGCTATATATTTAAATAATTTCTAACCTTTTCATCAAAACCAGATCGAGTTGACAGTTTAATTAAATAACTTTGGGTGTTAAAATGCTCTCAAAACTCCTCAAACTCTAAACTCCAACCACTTTGTTTTTTAAAATAAAATTATGTTAATTTCAAATATAATATGTATTAACTGATTATGAATTTTATTCATTCAAACTTCTATTCGTTGCATAAAAATAAGATAAGATACTAATAAGATAAATTATTTTGGATGATAAAATATGCTCTCTCAAAACTCCTAAGACTTTTAAATTCCAGCCTATTCAGACGGGATTAGTTTTATATGGGGTAATATAATAATTACCAGAGCTTCTCAGTGATTTTAATCCCATGCGAATCGTTGATATTTGTAATTTTTCCAGACTTTTTCTGACTGCATGCTCTAGCAATAGTAAAAATGACAGCATTTTTGCCTTGTTTGTAAAAAAGCCTGTAAATTTGTACTTTCCGGTCCTTGAGCCCTTTAAATATTGTTGTTTCTTAAGTTCTCAGATTGTCTGAAGTGGATATTGGTCAAGTGAAGACACCAGAAAATGTAAGATGCGCTTCACAACTTCAGATAATGCTGGCTGTTGTGTTTGAACTGATGCAAGTTTTTCTCAAGCATTTCATGCTGTTAAGTGTTTATTTACCCGTATAAAAGAGAAAGAAATGAGCATGTTTTCTTTTGGTGAGGATAATTAGAAGGAACACAACCATGTAATTTTGTGATTTGTAAATGATAAATGGGGGAAATTGAGTTGAGTCCTGCATTTCAAACATATATTCCGAAGGGACAAATAAAATTACATAATGTGAAGGGTCGGAATTGTCCATATTTTAATTCAAGAGTGCAATATAAGATTACAGTCTTGTTAATGTTACCAGTTCTGATGTATTTAGTCAGATATTCCAATCAAACCATAGAAGAGACATAGCAGCAATACCCATTACCATAATTTTTGGTAAAAGAAATTACCAAAATTGGTCCATTCCATGGTTAAAATGTCCATTCTGTTTTTCAAAAATGTCTAGAGTAAATCCCCCAAATCCCCATGTAATAATTAATATCTGTTCTTAGCCACAATGAAGGTACCATATGTCATGCATATAAAATAAAATGAAAAAATGTCTGAATGTACTAAAACACGACTATTGTTGATTGATCTTTTAATATTCTTAGTAGACAACATTAAGTAGCTAAGTGTTCTAAATACGCCCCTTAAAAAACAATTAGCTAAACATCAAAAACAAAATAAATACAAAGTTAACATATCTCATGCAATCGATAATTTCTCTTAGCCCGCCCACCCAAAAGTTTCTGCCTAAACTGCTGTTCCAATGTGACCTAAAGCATACTTATTTCTAGATCTAATGCCTTGTTAAAGGACACAATGTGATATGTTTGTCTTTAATGCCAGAAGTTTCCCTTTTAGCATTTCATTTATTAAATGAGAAATCAGTCACTATAAGCTGCCATTGGTGTGGGCAGCAACACTATATGTGTGGGAAAGCTTTTTTTAATACCAAGTTAAAAATGTTTCCCTTGCAATCAGGCATTAGGGAGACATGTGGACACACAACCTGTCACACTATCGTTATGCCAACCTTCAATCTATGTAACCCACGCATACACACAAAAATCATCACCCCGTAGCTCCCTCTCTGTCACACACTCACACACATTTGGGATCCTAATCAACATCATCAGTGGTCTTCTTTGCTGCAGATGGTAGAATTTGAAACAAGCGAGAACACACCAGGCTTGTGACAGACAGGAACTTAAAACTCCTACACAGTCTCATTTTCACCTTATACATTGTCTATAGCTATAAATAGGTTGGAGGAAACCCAGAACATTCTTTCCTGGATTTAAAAGATACAATATATCTTCTAAAATATTGAGATTTTGAGAATTATTGGTAACACTTTACAATAGGGTTGTATTTGGTAACATTAGCAAATGCATTAGGTATCATGAACTAACAATGAACAATGTATTTACAGCATTTAAGCTTGATTAATGCTAATTTGCTGTATAAAAATACAATTGTTCATTGTTGGTTCATAATGCATTAACTAATGTTAATATGTACAACTTCTAATAAATAAATATTACTGTACAGTACAATATGTAAAAAATAAAAATAAAAAATAAAATAAAAACATGAACCAAGATTAATAAGTGCTGAAAAATGATGTTCATTGTCAGTTCATGTTAACTAATGTAGTTAGGCTAACTAATGTTAATGAATACAACCTTACTGTAAAATGTTAAAGAATTAACTTATTGATTGTAAAAAGATGGATTAAAAACAGCTACAGTATACTGAACAACTAATATTTTTTAAGGCATTTCTTTTGCAGTTTCACAAGCAATCCTCCAATATTAGAAAATACAGATTGCACATTTGGAGACTTTTTAATGTTAGTTTTAAGTAAATCTAGGGCTCAACAACAAGGATTTTTTTTCTGTTGTCCCATTCAGGCTCCTGGCAAGTTCAGTTTTTTTCTTGCTCTGTCAATGTTTTATCTGGCCCCATCACAAATAAATAAATAAATATATAAATAAATAAATTTTCTGTGTCTGAAAAATATACAGCTTTCAGTTTCCTTCATAAAATATATATATATATATATTACAAAAATCTATTAGGCTTTTAATTTGGAATAATATTTAGACCCACAATCTCAAATAGATAAATCAATTAATACATGTTTACATTTAGCATAATTTGTTGTGCATCTGAAAAGTGTGTTTATGGTTTTCTTTATTTTTCTCATCTTTATAAGGATTTTTCATTTGCCATAATATCCGGACATTTTTATACAGTACAACTAACATGAAGCCTACTCAATGAAAAATATGAATTCATACACATACTGTTTTTGGAAAATAAGGGCATAATATTACTAACTTGTTTGATGCTTCTTACAATTTTGAAAAAACCTCATGATGTCAGCCAGCTGGATAACATCACCTTAGTGACATAATGAAATCAACAGAAGTCACAACAACATTCAATACATCACACACAACCATATTTGCTTACGTTGTAAAGTATAAAAACATATCATCAGCATCCATAAGATGAAGTGACAACCACTTGCCCGAAAATCTCTTTCTATGGCCTCAGGCCATGAAGCCATTCTTCATGTTGAGCCCTGACATGTATATACAGTGTGCAAACTTATAGTCTGGTTATAAAATCATAAAGTCCTAGAAAAGCATTCTCCGGAATAAACAGTTTCTTGGAATTTTATCAAAGAATCTCTGCTGACATTAACATTTTGACAAGTCACATGTTTATCTGAATTATGTTATGTACTCTGAAGTATATTCTGAATGCACTAGCATAATGTTGTTTCAGGTTTTAACAAAAGTAGGAAATTCAGTAAAAAAAAAAAAGGCCAATATGACGTGCAACAAAGGTTAGGTTTAATTATTTATTGTATTCGACCAGTGTGTGGGTCACAATACATTACCCATCATTCCTGCTATTCAGTCTCAGACAGGAAACAACCTTTCAGTGCTAACACCATTACTGCTAATCACACTCAGGTTATTAGAATGTCAATGCTGAATATACAGTAAGCCCCCACTGTTATGCTACATCACCAAATCAGAGTTAAGTTGGCAACACTCACTGCCATAATCCATTTCACCCAAAGTAACCAAAGAGAAGTGTTGCAACACTGGCAAGGCAGAGTTGACTCTTAGGAAATGGGAACTCACAAATGAGGACGTCACTTGGCCTATATGAAGTGAATCATAACCGACTTCCCCAAATCTTCTTCTGTCATACAGTATGTAATCACTTAATTTGGTTTGAGGAAGTTTGCGCTACTCAGTTTTCCACGTTGCAAAGTTATAAGCCAGTTTCCTATTATTGGGTTATATAATTGAAATCCAAAATCCAAATAAACCTGTTTTGTCAGCAAACCTGCTGCCTCCCATCCTGCTTAGATCATGAGGAGTTCAGAGGATGAAAGAGGAACAAATCCAGCTTTCTGAGTACCATACACACAAAATGTGTGTGTGTGTGTGTGTGTGTGTGTGTGTGTGTGTGTGTGTGTGTGTGGGCAGGTTTAAGTGGTTTACTAGGACTTTTTTTTAGGTTACAAACTGGTAATTACAAGGGTATTATGCTCTAAATGTGGTTTATGAGGACATTTCTAGTGTCCCCATAATTTAAATCACTTAAAAAACATACTAAACGATGTTTTATTGAAAATGTAAAAATGCAGAAAGTTTTTTGTGAGGGTTAGGTTTAGGGGTAGGGTTAGGGGTATGGTTAGGGTTAGGGGATAGAATCTATAGTTTGTACAGTATAAAAACAATTATGTCTATGGAGAGTCCTCATAATGATAGCTGCACCAACATGTGTTTGTGTGTGTGTGTGTGTGTGTGTGTGTGATGTTGAATCATAATATGCATGTCAAGTGTCTTCACTCTCTCTCCTGACCACACAGGCTGTGGTGGGAATGTAACACCTCTGAAGAAGCTCACTCGGGGGGTTTTCCCTCGATGTTAAAGCTCTGACAGCAAAATGTACTAAGCAAACAAGATGCAACACAGACTGTTTCGGTCCAAAAGAATCCCACACCTTATTGTCACAACACCTCTCGACAGTACTCTTCTAGAAAATGCATTCGTACATGACTGTCACTGCAGCTAGCACCTAGTCCTTAAGGTTTTTGATGAAAAGTCAAATAGGTTTCATCAATGTCATATTTTAGCAAAATACTTTTTTTTTTTTTTTTACTTGTTGGGAACATTAGAATGAAATTTGCAGTTGTAATGTTGGTTGGTTCTGGAACAGACTTCCAAGACTTAAAGGGATAGTTTACCCAAAAATGAAAATTCTCTCATGATTTACTCACTGTTATGCCATCACAGATGTGTGACTTTCTTTCTTCTTCTGAGCACAAATGAAGATTTTTAGAAGAATATCTCAGCTCTGTAGGTCAATTTAATGCAAGTGAATGGTGACCAGAACTCTGAATGTCCGAAAAGCACATAAAGGCAGCATAAAAGTGGTTAAATCCGTTTCTTCAGAAGCGATATGATAGGTGTGGGTGAGAAACAGATCAATATTTCCTTTTTTTACTGTAAATCTATACCTATGACCAGCCCCAGCCAGTAGGCGGCGATATGCACGAAGAAGGTAAATCACAAAAAATTAATAAAAAATAAATAAAGAAGAAGAAGAATGTGAAAGTGTAAGTAGAGATTGATAGTTATAAAGTACTTTAATATTGATCTGTTTTACCCACACCTATCATATCGCTTATGAAGACATGGATTAAACCACTGGAGTCGTATGGATTTCTTTTATGTTTCCTTTATGTGATTTTTGCAACTACAAAGTTCTGCTCACCATTCACTTGCATTGTATGGACCTACAGAGCTGAAATATTCTTCTAAAAATCTTTGTTTGTGTTCTGCAGAAGAAAGGAAGTCATACACATCTGGGATGGCATGAGGGTGAGTAAAAGATGAGAGAAATTTCATTTTTGGGTGAAGACCGAACATGTCATGTTGTTTTCTCAAGAAAGTTTAAAAATAGGTTGATGCCAAATCAAAATTGCTATTATGTTATAGTGTTGGAGAAATTAGGTAGGTTATATACCTGATTCATACGCATTGGGTCTAGTGTGATATTCTTAGATTTTTATGGTGATTTCTTTAGATTATGTATAGTGAGCGTAGATTTTGATTTAGTGCAATTCTTAACACCTGCCTACAAATGAAAAATAGCCATCTTGGTTAAATCAGGCACATTTACATCAGTATGATGTTTATTAATATGTATTATCCCTTATAAATAAACAAATAAATAAATGCACCCACCTTTCTACCTTTGCATTTATTTATGCATTGCTTTGTCTATGTAATTTGTTTTTCATCTAATTGCAACTAGGCTTCTAAATAACAGGATTTGTAGATGTATACAAATAGTAAAGTTCAGGATGGATTTTTATAGGTGATATTACAATAGCTATGAAATATGTGTATTTTGACAAAAAAATAAATAAACTCAGTGGAACACTACTGTTGCGTGAAGCAATACTAAACGTGTTTTGTTTATTGTCCCGGTGCGCTTGCTGTAGGCATATGAGTGCCAATGTTTTCAAGTTATGTACAGTTTATTTTTACTGTGTAACATACCAGTCATTTTAAATCGTAAATAAAATATTACAATAAAATGCATTACAATTATTTTAATTTGATTTTTTACCAGAACCAAGAATGAGCCGTTTTAGTCTTTTTTTTTTACTTGCAAAATATCAAACAGCTTTCTGTGCTTTTAGATTTAGATACAAAGTGTTCAGATTATTATTGAACATACATCTACACTATATGATTATTATAAATTTGTGTCAACGTCACATGCATGAGTGTTAATGGCAGTAGTTTAAATTAAAATGTTTTTGTATCAGAAATGACTGTAATTGAATTACAGGAAATAACTTAGTTAATAACCAGTTGAACTGCATTCATTTCTACAGGACAGAGAGTATTAGAAGTGTTTTGATCATTTTAAATGTATTCTTAATTTTCTAAATAAATAAAGTTTCTGATCGTAAGTATAGAGGTGTTTGACTGTGTCTCTCATGTGCTTCTCAGATGACTGGCAATAAAAGCAGAGGTCATAATTTCATCAGACAGGGACTGCTGACTCTTCTCTTTCTCAGCTGTTTTCTGCAGTCTCACTCTAGGCCTTATGACCATAAACTCCTTTCAGAGATATCCAGAGAGATTTCCAAGTACTCTGACATTGCTCAGCAAATCATAGCAGTAAATGGTAGAGCCAAGAATCGTTCTTATGAGAGACTGGCTGATTTCACTGACACTACAGGACACAGAGCCAGTGGCTTGGAAAACCTGGACATGGCCATTAAGTACATGCACAATGCCCTGACATTGGACTTACTGGAGAATGTGCATCTAGAGGGAGGAGAGTGCAGTAATGCTTCTACCAAGAAATCACACTCTAGCCGTACTTAGGCTGGGCTGTGATGTAGGAACTCCTCCAGGAGTAGTCGCAGTCTATCTAGTGAAACAGAGGAGTCCAAATATTTGAGTCAGTTAGTAAAAGTGCTACTATTTTGCATTTTTCCAATTTATACAACAATTGGGGTGAAATGTTGAACTGAATAGCTGATTTGAAAATTTCTTAGTATTTGGTATGCCCCCTATTTGCTTTACAGACTGCATGCACTAAAGTTGGCATGGACTCCACAAATTTGCACAAAACCTGATGATCCATGTTAACCAGCGAGATTTGAGAATGTTTCAAATAGCATCTCATGTGCTTCAATGAAGCATGGAAGTCTGACCTTTTCTACAAAGGAGTTAACGTCGTCAATGCCACAAATTTGCTTATTTGATGAATGACCTTAAAATAGTGCAAACACATTTTCCATCTTAACATCTCTTTTATCTTTCATCTCTGTTAGCATTTTTCAGAATTCAAAAACATATTTACGGGTTTAAATTATATTTTGAATTCCCGATTTTCAGTGTGGCTTCAGACATACAATATGGACCCCACTGTATGTCTAAAACCTTAGTGTTAAGATTAGAATCTCTTTGGTCTTTTAAATACCTGCATATTTGACCAGTTTAAATGTTCTTCTGGTAAGTATAGAGGCAGAGGTAATGGTGGTGGTGTCATTTCAAGAGCTGAAGAAGAGAGCGATTGAGGCTAAAGGGAAAATTGTTGTGTATAACCATCCATTTGTCAGCTATGGGGACACTGTCGGATTTCAGGGGCTTCAGAGGTGGCTAAAGTTGGAGCCATGGCCTCTCTTATCCATTCAATTACTCCATTCTCCATCAATGGGTTAGAACTGTCCCACTGTTCAAATTATCATGTGCTACCTTCAGACAATTGTCTGAACTAGCTTCTTATTCATCATCATTAGGGATTTGTATTTTTTTTTTTCTGTGATCAAAAAATTATTCATAGTACATTAATCGCAGGAGCAGTTGCCCTTTGAGTTGTCCAGAGCTCAGTGGCATGCTGAAGATGACAATTATGATACTGTAACATATCACATACAGAGATACACAAATAACATGATATTTTGTAAATCTACAGTTCAGGCAAACTTCAATGAAATTTAAATGTGCAAGATTTGTTTTAGCAGCCTAGGTGAAAACCAAATTGGAGTTTAGTGGCTTTTAATCCATGTAATTATACATACACCTGCCACCATAAACTATAGGTTACAGAGTGCAACAGTGCCCGCCCACTTTTTCAGCCATCTGGGTTCCAGAAGTATTTTTCCCATTCATTTTTTTGCATGCTTTTCATAAAATCCTCCATCAAAGAGTTGTAAGCCATGAACCATAGCAACCAGCTCTAAGGTGAATCACAACAAACTTTGTTTTGAGGCAAAAATGTTTTCGAAAATCGGACAAAAAGACAAAGGTGCAGGACTGTGTACTTATCATCTTTCAAAAGGGCGCGAACTACAATCCCATGAAGCATTGCAAATTATGTAATTGAATAAAAACACTATGGAAATATATAAAACTTTTGATTTTAGGTTATTGATTATAAGTATAGAAACTACATATTTTACATTTATTGCAAAATATTCAGATATGTACAAATATATAAGCTGTATATATGAGATTAGATCAACTCAGTTGCTCCTGGGCTCGTTCTGTGGGCTATGATGGCTGGGTTCTCTGATTAGTGGATCTTTCTCTGCTGGACCATGGCTAATGTAGTTGTTCATCAGGAATTCCACTATCAAACACGATTTTTAAACAATGAAGTCGAAATAACACAGACTGATGGCTTCAATGGAAGCATAAACAGTACCATCGATGAACAACCTCAGAGCTCATGGTAAGTCTGTCTTTAAATGTTTATAAGTTGAAATCAATCATTGAAAATCAAATTGTCTTTGGAAATAATTAATAGGATTTTCTCTTCTGGAACCAGACTGTTGCGCTCTATTGTCTTGTTTTTTTTTTTTTTTTTTTTTAAAGGACAAACTCTTTGATGTGTCCCGCCCTAACTTCCTGTTTCAATTGGAAATATGTAAACAGGTAAAAAATTATGTTCGTCATACCATTTCATTGGGTCTTTGACCATTAGTCTACAACCAATAGACAAGATCTCATATAAAGCCCATTATGAATGTCACATATTGTATTCTAAAAAGATTCCAATACATTTGAAATTACCAGTACCTTTCAAGACCGACAGACTCTCCAGAAATTCTCCGTTGCTCCCTGAATGTATGAATGTACTGAATATATATCAGTGTTTTAAGCTCAGCCTCATTGTATTCTTTTCAGCCCCCACACTGGCTGGCAGTGGTACCAGCCTGGAGTGCCTCAGATCCCCACAGCCTGCATTACTGTGGAGGATGCCCTGATGATGAGGAGGATGACCAACAGAGGCCAGAGGATTGTGGTTCATCTGACTATGGGGGCCCAGACTCTGTCAGATCTTGACTCTTTCAACACTGTGGTTGAAATCACAGGCAGTAAGCATCCTGAACAGGTAGGTGGCTCTGAATATGCTGTTGTGTACTGTAATTGAGCTCACAATTCCTGCCGCAAATACTCTGCAAATGCTTTCGTTCATGGGCTGACTGTAACTTAAAATTCGGAATTATGTTTTAAAGGGCAATTAGACAGTACAACATTATTTCCAAACAAGTTTTTAGTGCTTTAAAGGCCCAAACATACTCGACGTAAGTATGTGAACGCAGATGCATCTTGATACGCAAGCTCGATTTCACGTGTCGTTGCATTGTGAAATGTGCCAGAGCGCAATTCATAACTAACGCAAGTACGCACTGTTTTCTCAGCATTTCCACAAGGGCCGCTACAGTGGATTTTCTTTTTTTAATCAACAACTGTTATGGCGGAGCAGCAGTTTGAGAAGAGTCTTGCCGAACAAGTTAGATTATCCAAACTTATTTTTCTGTCGTCTTTTCAGGAAACTCAAAAGCACACACTCCTCAACTGTTGACATGTTGACTCCACTACGTCTGGTTTCTTGGCACCTAAAAAACTCTTTCATCCCCTTGTGGTGCAAGGTTTGTAACTGGCAGATCAACGCAAGAGCGCATGTAATGCATGTACAACGGGACTACGCAGTGCCCATGCGTTGGCGAAGCGCTCACGTCTGCGTTTGCGTACTTGTGTGAAGTATATTTGGGCCCAAAATGCCCATGAGTCTCAGTACCTACCAGAATAGGCTACTCTTCTCCACATCTTAAGTCTGGTGAAAAATTCCATTAGCAGTTGTTAAAATGAGAAGTCAAATATTGTGTGTCCAAAAACACATTAATTTTCCTTTTTTTATTATTTATTTATTTATTGCATATTTTGATTGGTACAGTGTGTATCCATATACTGTATGTTCAGACTGAGATAAGTGTAGTTTGCTGCTGCCTATGTAGAGCAATAGACAGTGAGGCAGCTTGATATTTTTTATTTTTTTATTTTTTTTAAGGCATACCTGTGTCATATTCTCTGCAGATGCTCAACAATAATGATGAGCAGTGGTCAGTCTCACGTGTTTGACATGTGTATGCATGCACTGTGCATTGCTACTCAGCAGGACATCAGGGAACCAATTATACAAATCTGCTTGTTGTTGCCCTTGAAGTGCTTAATTCAGGTGTTTATGGAATGGAATCTGCTTCTTAGTCAAATGAATAAGGTTTTTCCTGCATCAGCCCCAATTACAGACAGTATAGAGGATTTCTCAGCTGCCCAGCTGACACTGTGACCCCACCGACTGATCATCATACATCTGTCCAGCATCCACTGCCAGCTTATTTCTAATTAGAGACTTGTTATGGAAAGGTTTCTATTCTTGTGACTGTGCTGCCCTCTCTATGTTAAATTTTTAGCACGATCCCCTGTTAATGTCTTCTGTGGGAAATGGTGAAAGATTCAGTGTGATTAAGTGTGAATGGAAAAAGAACCATTCTGCAGTCTTAAATTTTAATAGAAGCGTTTGGCTTGAGTGCTCTGTTATCCCTTACACTGTGGTACATGCCCTCATCCGCACAGGAAAGAGAGAAATAAAGACTGTGAGGAACTGAAGCCACACACAGAAACTGATGCTGTATAGTTTAGTAGGCACAATAAGGTGAATCTCATGAAACCTGTCTGGGTTATTTACTTTACCCACTAAAGAAATTAGAGATTATGCTATATTATTCTCCAAAATGAAAGCCTAATTTTAGGACCATTAGGATCTTTTTTTTATTATTTATTTATTTAGCATTTTGACATTATGAGAATTTGTCCTCAGCCTCACACACACATACACACAGAGAGAGAGAGAGAGAGAGAGAGAGAGAGAGAGAGAACAGAATCATTCAGAATAATCTCCAAAGAGAGGCGCTTAGGGTGCATTCAGGTTGATGGGCAGGACACATAATGAAAATACCATTAGAAAATGTTTATTCAGTAGTGTTTTTTATGAAATACAATACTCTTTCTGTAATTCTGTAACATTACCATTCATCACATTTCTCCAGTTCCAGCGTTTAACATCATTCTCTGATGCAGAAATGTCCTCAAATCCCTGTAGATCTGTTTCAGGACAGTAGGCACTTCAAGGGCTTCTAAAACATTTGTGAATATACATTTTCATAGATTTTTTTTTTTTAACTAACATATTACATATAATATGTAGTATATAAATAATTATATTCTATAAATTATCGTATATTAACTTATACAGATACGTCATTGACTCTAAATGGTCAGGTCTTAAAAAGAAACATAATGTAAATGCACATGTAGGAGGGAGTAAATTAAGCAAATGTGATCCTCACTATTAATCACCGTCATTGTTAACAACACTGTTTGAGTCTTTGGAAGGTCAGAGACATTCAGCAGAGTATGCTAGAGTCAGAACCATACAGTAAGTAAAGTCATTTTAAAAGCTTTTCCACATGAGGGTTAATATTATGAAAGAAAATTAGTCAACAGTGAATGCTGAAAATGTGTCAATTAGTAACAATGTGGGAGTAGGACTGTAATGTGTGACTAATACTGTTGACATTTACTGGATAAATGTCATTAACTTGTCATGGAGCTCAATTGGTAGACCAGGGCTCAGGCAACTGCCAAATTCATCGGTTCGATTCCTAGGAAACATGCAATCTGATCAAATGTAAACCTTGTTGCTTTAAAAGTGTGTGAATTTAATGGAAGATACTGTTAAACATACTCATTAAATTTGTTTACAGTGAAGACTGCCTTTATCTGAAAATATTCCGTATTGTATTCATAATAAAATATTTTTTTCCCCTCTAGAACTGGGTTTTGTGGGGAAACACAAAAGAAAACACAAAGTTAATGTACTTGAAAAGTTTCTGTGCAATTCAAACTATATATATCGGTAAAGTCATTGCAGTATTTGAGGATGCCATGAATGGAGAGCACTTAAGAGATAGTGGTGTCGCAGACTTTGATGAAACAATTAAGAACTGATTTTTCTAAGAGACTTTACCCTGCATAAGCGCTTGTGACAAGACAGACAGAGAAAGAGGAGAAGGAAATGAAAAGTACACGCATGGTGGAATGTGTTCTTGGCTTCAGGCAAAGTAGAATTTAAACTTTCAGGGACTTTAACACTGTAATACAGAAAATTCAATGTAACAAAATACATCGAAGCATTCCGCAAAATGCTGTGATCTTTAAAGGCTTTGATTATGGCCAGACAAAAATGCAAACATACATGTACCCTTTACAATATAAGCTGAGATGAAACCAAATTATTGATAAAGTCCACATTGAGATCATAATTTACATAAATGTAATCAGTGAAAAATTAAAGGTATCAGATAAAGCACACTTATAACCCACAATTATGGGTAATTACCCCCTCTGAATTGACTTGTTCTTTAATAAAAATGTACCTCTACTGTTACAAAGTAGTCAATCTAGCTGTGTGAAGTTGCTTTCATACTTTTCTTTAAAAAAAAAAAAAAATGTCAAAAACCGTAAAGAAATGGGTTTTTTTCTTTTCTTTTTTTTTTTTTTTGATCCCAAAACAAAAGTACAAGCCCTAGTATGCTTTGTAAATCAAAATTATCATTTGTTTTTGTTGTTACATTTTTAAATAAGTAGATGTTCCCTGTGTAAAAAAAAAAAAAAAAAAAAAAAAAAAAATCTCCTCAAGGCTGAGCCAGGTTATTCTTGGAGAGGAGATGGTTGTCATAACGACATTACTCTTGGCAATGATTGGTCATTCAGGCATAGAACTCTTTGCTTGGAGCCTTCTGATAGGCTGAGCTAGGTGGCTTACGCTCTCCAAGATCATAGCTGCCCTCATCCTTCTTTCTCATACGGTACACCAGGAGGAGGATAAGGAAGATGGCAAACAGGAAGCCAATCACTCCACCGGCTATAACGGCTGCAGCAGGAATTCAAGAAAGACACCAGGTCAAATGAAACGTTTTATATCTAACACACAAATCACATTCAAATGTTTCCACAAAGAATGATGAACGTGAACTTAAAGGAAATCTGTGGCATGAATCCATCTGTGGCATGCTGTCAATTACCACAAAAAATAATGTTTACATAGAGAAAAATCGGTAGCATTTTATAATAAGGTTACAGTTGTTAACATTGTTAGGTTTCACGAATTAACAATAAACAATATATTTTTACAGTTTTTTATTAATCTTAATATTTACTAATGCAATTTAAAATAGTATTAATATACTGTATGCAATGATCATCAACCATTTCTTTGATTGTTTAATGTTTAATGTTGCTATGGTAATCAATGTGCTTTGCATTTAAAAAAGGTCAATACGTTTATTTACAAAAAAATAATAATTGTGTCTTGAAGGAATGTTCCACATTCAAAACAAGTTAAATTTAATCGACTGTATTTGTTGCATAATGCTGATTACCACAAAAATGTATTTCGACTCTTCCCCCGTTTATTAAAAAAGAAGCTAAATTGTGATTATAGTAAGGCATTTACAATTTCAAAAGTACAGACACAAGATGTTAACATTATGTGTGTTAACATGATTTTAGTGTGATAAAAATCGCTGTCACTTAATCCAACATTACAACTTTGTTGTCATGGCGACATATAGTGCTAGTGAGCCCTGAAATCTGGTAAATGCTGGTAGATCCCAGTTTTTATCACATTTAAATCATTTTAACACATATAATGTTTACATGTTGTGGCTGTACTTTTAAAACAGATTGTACTTACTGTTTATGGACTGGCCCCATTGACTTCCATCATAAGTGCTTTACTATAAACTTGTTTATTTGTTTTGTTTTTTGGTTTCTTTAAATAAACAAAAAACTTACTCTTAATTATTATTTTTTTTTATTATTTTTTTTTTTGTGGTAATCAACATAATGCAACATATGCTTTTGTTTGAGCTTACCTTGTACTGAACCTGAAACATTGCATCAGTCTTTCTTTCTACCTTTTTATTTTGTCACAAACCAATTTGAAAAAGCTGGTTTCCCAGCAATATTAAATATATACAAAATACAGACGTATTTATGCCACTCTCAGTTCTATTCAGCTTTCAATATAAAAAATGATGGTGGACACAATGAACATTTCTTTTAAACATACCCGCCAGCACTTCTGTCCTCTGGAATAGATTTTCTGTGCGAACCTCATGAAGAGGGTCAGCATCTTGTACAACACTTGATGAGCTGGTGGCCTCAACAGTAACCCGGGGCTTTTCTGTCCGATAGCCAAAGATCTATAGAACAGAGAGAGAGGGAGAGAGAAAGAAAGAAAGGTTAACATCGAAATTGCTGACAGCTAAAAAACTAGTAGACAGGAGATCCAATAACAAGACTGAAGGATCCAACATAACCGTGATGTTCTGTAAAACTGTGCAAGACAGCAGGCCAAACAGGTGCAATATCAGGGGTTGTCACAGTTTTGCAAGCTGTGCATGTTTTCGTTGCAGTGGGAGTCAGCAGAAAGCTTTGATAGTGTCACAATCAGTTGAAGTTCAAGTGAAATGGGCGAGCAATCGCACCTCTGTTTCCGGATCCGAGTCCAAGACTGTCTCTACGCTGATTTGGTCCGTCTCTCTGGAAGTTGAGGACTCCAAACTGGGGCTGCTGGTGTAGACAATCTCCAGAGTGGATTCGGCTTCGAATTCTGGGTATCGCACATTTATTGTGGATGTATCTTCACCGTCTGTTTTACTGAAACCTAGAGGGACAGTGAGGAATAGATACTACAACCATTAGTATGTTGGTCTATGACAGTGGCTGAGTTTGGAATGGCATACTACCATACTACTCGTACTATTTGTGCCATAGACACATATGGCAGAGGAAGGAAGAGTAGTATGGGTTGTATGCCATTCCAAACTCAGCCAGTGGTTCTCAGCTGGTTTGGCTTCAAGACCCAGATTTTACTTTGGACATTAAGAGGCCAGCCAACACAGTACCAAAATTGTTGAGCATACAAAAGTATGCTTAAAATAAAACTCTGAATTATTCATATTAAACCATGAATTATTAACATTGCAAAGGCTGAATAGGAAAACAGACAACTTTGGTTTCTAAATGTCTCTTTAATCATTTTAAAGGTTTCATGACCTTAATTTCATGAAATTATGCATGATTATATGATAAGTTGCATTTTGTTATTTGCATTTAGCATTCTTTTTTCCCTGCTGTCCAAGATCCTATCAGAACATACCTGTGACCCATTTTTAGGTTGCAACCCACCAGTTGAGAACCACTGATATATGACATTCAAATATAATGGGGCCATAACGAGATCCTGATGGCCTGCGTTATAGTTCACACTTCTCTCTTTCTTGGACTTTTAGATGAATGTGGTGAAACAGAATGGGTAAAATTAAACTAGATCACCACTCTTGCTTAAAAGTGTTTCCAAGAGAGACACATGAAATAATAATTGCATATCATTTCCTCAATTTTGTACTGTAATTGCACCAGGTACAAGGCACTGAGGTGCAGCGGTAAGAGGCAGAGGAATGACCAATTAATAATGCAAGCCTTCTGTATGCAGTAGACATCTGCTGGGTGACCATGGTGGTCTAGGCTGACCGCATTTGACCGCAGGTGAAACATCTGTCTATTCACAGTACAGGCAGCATTGACAAGAAAACACCTCTAAGCAGCCATTCTTTTACCACCACTTCACGCAATCTTTAGATCTACCTAATAAGACAAGCCCTGTAAGTTGTTTCTAAATACTTGATTTCTCTTGTTCATAAGTCTTGTGAACAGCATGCCAAACAATATATTCTACACTAATCCCTAAATGCAGCTTTTGAAATTATACAAATATCATATTGTTTTTAGCAATTGAGTAATTTCAGGGTGAATCTAACAAGGCATTTACATTTTCTGTATGTGAGTGGCGCTTAGCCATGCCAAATTGAAAAATTACGATGGGTTTCGCTGTTTATCGTCAGTGTAAGTCTGACGATTTGAGGTAAGATTTATGTTCATAGCACAAATGGTGCAGGACAAGACACGTAGCAAAGTTTAAAAGAATACTTCACCAATATAGAAAATTCTGTCATTATTTACTCATCCAAATGTTGTCCCAAACCCATTTAAGTTTTTTTCTTCTGTGGAACACAAATTTTTTCAAATCTTCACACATCTTTTTGCCATATAATGAAAGTAAATAGTGACTGTATGCTATCAAACTCCATAAACAACAAAACAAATAAAAATAATATAAAACCACAGTAAAAGTAGTCAATATGACTCATGCACTACTTTCCAAGTCTTCTGAAGCCATTCGATCACTATGGCAACTATGTTAATAACATCAAACTTCATAGGTTCAATCTTGATGTAATGACACAAGAGCCAATGAGGTTTGATATTATAAACATAGTTAATCGCCATATATGATTTATCAATGAGTGAATATCAACCTAAATTTCAGTCTTATCATCACAGAAAGTAATCGTACAGCTTCAGAAGACTTGGAGTATGCACTGACAACTATTGAGGTTTTATGGTGTCTTTTGTCTTTTATGGAGCTTGACAGCCCATAGTATGGTGAAAAGGCATGTAATTTTTTTTTCCCCTTTTGCATTCCAAAGAAGAAAGAAAGCCATATAGGTTTGGAACAACATGAAGGTGAGTAAATGATGACATAATTTTCATTTGTGGGTGAACTATTACTTTAATACTTAGGGTTAAAGTAATGAGAAATAAAGATATAACCCTAAGAATGAGCAATTAGGGTAATAGTGATAATGATGCTATTTTAGAATAAATGACAGTGATTTGAAGTATCCTTACCAGATCCTGAACCAGAGGTGAAGTCATCATCGTCTAAAGGGAAGTCACCAGACTGTTGGTCGTCCAGATAGAGGTCATCAGCTGAGGCAAGAGATTGACCTGACACCAGTACCTGCACAGGTGACCACAAACAAAATTGCAGATTTAAAGCTGAACTTTGTCCTGTCCCAGCTTCTGCAGACAATTTTAAATAATTTTTGGTTGATTTCCTTGAAAAGTCTTTGAGCATCTCAAACAGTCTGACAGAGGACCATTGGTTCAACTAAGGTGTTTTGGGTGGGACTACCTGTTTGTTGACCAATGGAAGATGGGAGTGTTTGGGGAAACTGACTGAAAACAGTAATTATTTAGCAAATCCATTTAGTGACACTAGAGGCACTGAAATTACACACTTTAGCTTTAATTCAACACATTGTCAGACCCAACACCACATTTCATTTCACCTTTAAAATGACGTATTTCAAATTGTTGTCAACTTTATTTAAAGAAAAAGTTTAGTCATTACCTCAAATTTATGTTTTCAAAGAAATACACCCAGTGTTACTGGAGGATTTACTGAAACGAAATGTGCATTTGTAACCAATCCTGCTTGACCCACTTCGAGTGGGATTTGAACCAAGGTCTCTGGCATGGGAGGTGGGCATGCTAATGAGGAGGCTAAAGTCCCTAGTGCACCTATTGAGGCCTGGGAAGTGAGGTTTACACACTGCACAGCACATACCAGCTGGCTACTTTTACACCCCCCCAAACCTCACTCCCATCTGGGTTACAGCACCACTTGTAACCATTCCTGTTCAACCCACTCCAAGCAGGATTTGAACCAGGGTCTCCAACATGGGAGGTGGGCATGCTAACAAGGAGGCTAAAGCCCCTAGCGTCAGTTGCTTGTGTGCTTCGAGGCCAGTTTTACACACGGCACAGCTACCTACCAACTGGCTACCATTACACTCATCCCCTAAACCTCACTCCCATCTGGGTCAAGGCACCACTGTTACCGGTCCTGCTCGACCCTCTCCGAGTGGTATTTGAACCGGCGTCTCTGGCATGGGAGGCAGATGCTCTAACAAGGAGGCTAAAGGCTACAGCCCTTAGTGTCAGTCACTGGTTCACCTCTTGAGGCCAGGGGAGTGAGGTTTACACACACTGCACAGCACGTACCAGCTGGCTACCATGACATTCACCCCCCTAAACCTCACTTCCATCCAGGACACGGCACCACTTGTAACCTGTTCTGCTTGACCCACTCCAAGCAGGATTTGAACCAGGGTCTCCAGCATGGGAGGCAGGTGGCTACAGTGCCTAGCGTCAGTCACTAGAGTGCCTCTTGATGCCAGGGGAGTGAGGTTTACACACTGCACAGCTACCAACCAGCTGGCTACCGTTACACATTGTTACCACTTATGAGTAGTGCCATTTACATATCATAGAAAAACCATTTTCTATTTCTATACAACATAAACAAATATGATTGGCTGATTTTGTTGTTAGCTAAAAGGCTCAAACAACAAAAACGCCTGCCTTAGGTTCCTTCCAACTCGGTTTCCCTGGAAACTACCGCTAAAAAAGTAATGTTTGATTTTCTCCCACAGGAAAAAAACTTTCTGAAAGCTCTCTGACCCACTAAAATTGTGCTAAAAAACCAATTTAAAACTCAGCATCTGTCATTTCTCCACACATTGTGAAAGTAACAAAAGGTGTATCGCTCTGAAGTAATACTTCAAGGTTGAGGGTGAGCAAACAAACAGACACGGCCTACTAGTCTCACACACATAAATGCAGGAGGCTATCATTGTTGTCAAGAGAGAGGGGGCAGATGGATGCTATGTCTATTTCAAAAAACCTATGACCCTTTCTATTTTGGTGTGACAGTATCACATCCTCCAATAACCTTGTCCTCTCCCATAGACTTCTCCATTCAAGCTCACTCGGGCTCAGCCGTCTCTGATCTCCTCCATCCACATTAACCCTCTTGAAAATCACAAAGAGCAACCAGTAGCAGTGGTCACAATAACAGCAGGCCATGCTCTGTGCACATAATTTCTAATATAGCAGAGGGCAATGAAATAGAGCATGAAAGTGCTGATGCTGTGAGTATGTGTGTGTTTGATTAAAGTCTACAAGAGCAGCAATGGATATGATAATGACATTGGATAATACTGTATGCACCTTTGTGTGTAATATGTGTAATTTGTCTCCTTTTCACTCAGATGATAAATAATGACACTCAGGTGATACGGTTAAATTTTATAGTGGTCACTCATGCTGGATACACAAACAGAAAGAGGGATCCATGAGAGAGAGAGAGAGAGAGAGAGAGAGAGAGAGAGAGAGAGATGAGGCATATTTTATGAATAGGGTACAAAATATAGCCTGAAACTCTTTAAAATATATACTTTTCTACAAATGTTTAAATAAAAGAGGTGGATGGCCTTCCGAAAATGTTAATCGTCAGCCTCAGGAGGTCAAACTAAATACTATTTGAGCTGGGGGGGTTTTTTTCTATTCATTTTCTATGAGTTGCCGTTTTTGCAACCCTGATTGTGTCCTGTTTATTTGGAACATGTTTAAATACTGTTTAAAAAACATGATCACACGTTAAGTCGGCATGTTGTTTCTGAGAGTTCTGGTATCCTAGGATTGCAAAAAAGTTGAAAAATGGTGCTCAACCAACTAAAGAGGAGGTGCAACAAAAAATCAAAATGCCATACTTTAAAAAGAAGGAGGTGTAACACTCACTCTATAAGCAAAATTTAAGCTTAACTTTGTTTGATTAAAACTTGCATGACGTTTTGGCCACCCTCAGGTGGCTTCAGGTACCCTAGAATCGGACACATTATGCAGACTCACTGACAAGCGGCATCTCCTATCAGACATTTTTGCATCGGCTCCAGTCCATTTACCTTCCCTTGTGGTGTGACCGGAAGCATGTTACATCAGTAATGTGGGAGACTTGGGTTCAGATCCCACGTTGAAACCATGAAGTAATCGCATTTGTGTAACGAATATGATTTGGAGGATGCATTTTCCCCTCTAACATTACATTTTACTCTACTGATGGTAAGGTTTGGTGTTTGGGTTGGGGGGAACAGTTTATAAAATATTCCTCTCCACTGTATTACATCCTGTACAGCTGAAAACACTCCCTTCAAAACTTGATTTTGGTGCCACTCTGTGGACATTATACCCAGAAATTGGAGCTCACACATGCCCATTACGCCCAACAACACTTACCACTTTGGCCACTGGGGGCAGGGTCTGTAATTTGTCTTGTTTACATTATGAATTCATGATGCTAATGCGGTAACATGATACAAGCGGCCATAATATGCGCCAGTTACACTCTGTTATTATAATTTATTATGTAAGCACTGATTTTAGCTAGTTAGTTTCCAATTTCACTGTGAGATTAAATAAACATAAAATAAACACTGAAATCAAAGAAACATTTATGCAATAAAAAAAATGTTTACATTTTTTTTAATTAAATTAAATATTTGTTTGATAATTCTTTCAAACAATAACTTGGTTAATAGGGTAATAACAGGGTTGAATGGTCAAGCTTAAAGGGGTCATGACATGACATACTATTTTGACATATATGAGGTCATTGTACAATAAAACTTACTGTATGTTTCAGAACTAAAAACTTCCTCCTCACTGCAAAAAAAGCATTTGTTGAAACCAAGCTGCCAACATGATTCGTTTTCTACTTTCTCCACATTGTGACGTCACACTGTGATAAACATTTGCATCTGACCGCCTCTACAACAACACATCAATGCTTCTTTACCTTATTACTTCCGTAGCCCTGACCAGTAGTGATGAGCAGTGAGATGGCAAAGAGAGAGCAGGTCAGTCAAGAGCAGAGAGCCAATCATAACAGTGGGTGTTTACTGTCAAGAATTAAAGGAGAAGTAGCACCAAAACCGAGCGTTTCTTACAGAGGGTCAGAATGGGGGTGGAAAATGATCATGTTTTACAAATGCAAAAAAACATTACTAATATTATAAGTGAACCGGAAGGAACATATTAAAACAATAAAAAAGGCATGACATGACCCCCTTAATGGATGCAGTCATTTTGTGTTAAAATAGAGAAAATTAAATCTGATTAGCTAATAGTTTTTTTGCCATGGTGAAGAAAGGGAGCAAATGATGTTCTTAGGTGTCACAATTTTAAGGTGTGTTACATTGTTTGTAAATGGGGGTATATCTTGTGATAACAGGGTTGTGCACAAAATGTGGGACATAGCTAAAATGATGTTTTTGGTTATTAAAATGATTAAATAGTTACAAAATTTCGTTTTTACCATTTAATTGTAGTTTTTCAATTTCAATTCATCAGATTATGTAAGTTATGCCATTGTTTTATGATTTTAATTGTTTGATTAAATCGAGTGGGTCAAAACCTCTGAGCTAGGACAGGCCAAAATCACCATTTTTAGGGGTTTATAAAACTAGATATTTTTAATGCCAGTTTTATTTAATGGTAAATGATGTAATATATCTAATTGTTCAAGCATCAGAATAGTTCTCATCACCTAATAGTTCTCATATTTGTGCCTCTACTGATTATTTAAAAATTGGAAACACTTTACATTACAGTACTTTAGTGTTAATGTACTGTATTAGGTATCCTGAACTAACAATGAAAAATATTTCAGATTGTAGATCGATCGATATGGGTTTTTTAATGGCCGATGCTGATATTCAGAGATCAGGGTGGCCGATAGGCCAATACAATGCCATTATATCACACAATTTAATATAGTAAATAACATAAATATAAAATTGCAAAAACAATTTATAAACTCTTATTTGGCACCATATTTACTCAATTTCACACTAAACACACTAAAAGAAATAATCTAAAAAAATAATATTGTATTTTATATGGTATATAGCAGTTTCTTCTGAATTCTGTTTAGTCATCATATTTTAGTAATTTATTTGCCAATAAAGAAATTGTTAATATATTAGAAGAAGGAAATAACAGTACACACAGTAGTCCAGCAACCATGGAGGGCATGTCCACGTTAGCAGTCGCATTTTCACAAAAAAAAAAAAATACCGAATCAAACCAATTGTTCATACAGTACATAGTGAATAAGACATTTACTTATAGTTCATGTGAAGCGCTTTTACTTTGAAGATGCACTCACGCTTGTGGATTCAGCGTGAGCAGCAATCTTCTCCTGACAGTTTAAACAGCCTGGATCGCCAGCTTGGATTGTCATAGACTGACCGTCATGATTTCTGAATCAGAAGAACTTTTGATCCTGATCCTGAAGTTTTGATTCTGGCTGATGGAATATGCACTTCAGAGGAAGATATTAAATGAGCGCTCGATGGGAAGAAAATGCTGGATTTTTGTGAGGTTTGTGAATTACAGCTGTTTAAACGAGATACCTGCATATTTGCAGACCAGTGGTGCAGTCAGAGCCGTACGCACGTATAAACCGTATGCTTACTTATTTCCCAGGGCTGTTTGCGTATAACGACTTCTAAGGATCAATATTTGTGTATACCCTTGGTATACCCACATGTTTTGCTGCTTCAGAAGTCCATAATCTACTGTCGTTAGTTTCTTTTTAACTGTATTGGATGCTGTTTTGTGAAACTGGACATTCTTTGTTGTAACTGGTACATTATAACTTGAATTCTACCATTCCCCACCCCTGATATCCTTTGTCATTGCCATTATCGACTGAGGGAATTTATGACAGTGAGTGGAGAGAGAGAGAGTCACCCTCACGCTGAAGCAGTATCAGGTAAAATTAATTAACGAAATATGCCAAACATCCTGTAAAATAAGGAATCATCCCATTTAAGGGAAAAAATTATGTTCTGTATGAAATCCATACGCGATGCCGTTTGTCCCATTTTTTAGCGTCACACACTCAAACTGCTGAGAATGTTTTACAAATCGAGAGAAATGGACCTGAAACACACACACCTTTTGCATGAGCTGTGTGAGATATCAGATGTTGCTTTACACGGACGCTACACTTGACAGAAACGGCTGAGGGAAAGATCAGTGGCAATCAGTGGACGTCTTCTGTCATGTTTTCTGTCAGAAGCAAGATCCTTTTGTCAAAATCATGAAGCATTCGAGTGCACGTTAACTGTTTCCCACCACTGGGATTTAAAACACCAGTAAACGCACATATTCATGACATGCCATTAGATTTTATTGCATATGTCAGAGCTTGTTTTGGAAGAGAGTGAGAGAGAGAGGTAAGAAAAACTGCATTACTGCATTAATTCAAAATAAAAGTACAGTAGTACAGGTGTAGTTAAAACACTTAACATGATTTTCTTACATTTCCATTAAGATAAACACTATTTACTGCCAAAACTATGACACTAATCCAATGAGAAATACACTATTTTCATGTTAAGCCTTTTCTCTCCCTTTCTCTCTTCTTCCTGGTCGTTGTATTAAAGCATTTTTCATTTTAAGTTTAGCAGGGGACGTTCACACTGAATGCATTTTTGTGTCCGTCCGTGCTGTTTTTCAATGTTAAGCAGCATCTCATGCAGGAACGCCTGTAAATATGGGTCATTCTTACAATTCTTTGACATTTAAGTCCCCATTACAAGTGTGTGGTATTTATATTGATTCATTTCACCTGATTTTGATAGGCTTGTTAAAAAGAATAAAGACTTCTTAAAATGTTACACACTTCTGTGGGTTTAAAAGTACAATTTTAAATAACTGAAATCCTTTTCTATTGCACTGTGTCACTTCCTCATGTCCCAAAAACTGCACGTCAAACATCTTTGACAAAAGTAAATGCTAAATCATTGGATTTCTTTTTTTTCCCCACATACAGTTAAGAGTTTAGTGTTACATTCTCTCACTGACATGTATTAATTTGTGGTAAATGTGTAATTTTAACACAGATAGTGGAGGTTTTTTTGTGTGTCCTTGTGTGTTATTGTGAACCCTGTTATGTCATGATCCCATGACCTTTCATTGAAGATACAGTATATGTTATGAAATGACATCACACACACTGGAGGTGGACATCAGCCATTCTGCAAAATTACTTTGAGTTATTTGAAGTTTATAACCCTATTGTTTTATTTATGTTTCCTTTATTTTGTTGTGTTAGTCACATGTGGTCAAGCATAACATGTCCACCCTATTATGGGAAGATATATGGGAAATTAATATAATGAAGTGGCTCATTTATCCACTGAATGTCCACCCTGTTATTGTTCTCCCTGATGCTGCCCATTTAACTGGATGAACATCTGATTTTTTTTGTAATTTAGCTTGACTAGTATGACTAATATAATTTTTAGATGATATATAATAGAAGTTTTATTGATATTTGCCTTTTATCATTAGAAAAGTGACAGGGAACTGCTGAGGATAGACTGTCAGAAAACGTGCTTCAGAGGAAGATTTATGAGCATTCCACAGGATGCTGGATCTGCTCAAGTTGTGTGAGATTGGTTTATTACATATGTTTAAACAAGATATGTGCATATTTGCAGATGGTATATAATATTAGTTTTATTGATATTTGCATTTTTATCATTAGACAAGACAGTTAAAAGTTACAGGAATCTGCTGAGGAGAGAGAGGGAGAATGAAACAGGTGAGCACTTTAACATTATGAGCTGAAACGCATCTGCCACGGCTCTGATATGCGGACTGTTTAAATGGCACTGTGTTGCACACCGGTCTATTATTGTAGTAACATGATGGCACGTAACAACAAAATGAACCGTGACTGGTCGTTTACATGTCTCAGTCGCTTCACATGCAAGCAGGCAATTCTCAGCGCCCTCAAGCAACAAACTGGCCAAAGGGGAAAATTTATCGGCCAATGCCGATAATTGAAAAATTCAGAATATCAGCTGATTTATCGGCCTCTGCGATATATCGGTCACCCACTATTTAGGATTGCTTAGTATAAGCAATTAATAGGACAGCTATTTGTTCCCCATCAAGATGCTGCCCCGGGCGGCTGCCCATGTCGCCCATGCCTAAATCTGCCACTGCTTTTATACACTCATCTTTGCAATGGTATTAGTGTCATAATAAATAACAATAACAGAGTGTAACTGGCGCATATTATGGCCGCTTGTAGCATGTTAGCGCATTAGTGTCATGAATTCATAATGTAAAAAAGACAAATTAAACATTTTCTACTGCATATATATATTACTTTAAATCATCATCGAGTGGTTAACACAGCTTCTTTTACTGACCTCATGTGAATTCTACTCAGAATGAGAAGTCGTTGATAACACATTTTTAAGGTTTTACATGTAGCGTCCTCATATTTAAATGTAATTCTGATTGTCTTCCACAACGGTGTGGCGGGTATCTGAATGTTTGGAAACAGTATACCGTTGCACGGCTGTTTAGAACTTCTTTTTACCCCAGAATGAGGAAGAACTTCTACGGAAGTATATCGAGGCCTTTATCTTATCACTTACACTAGTCATTCTTATCCTTATTGACCTAAACCTAAAACATGATCTCTATTTCTGTCCATCTCAGCATAACACATTCTATGCTAATAAGGCATCCTGTTATTTTCTAACTCTTAGTTCTCTTTTAACCTCTTGCAACACTTCATATCTCTGAGTCCATCCTATACCCTCAGGTAAAACATATATTTTTTCCCTTTTGCTACATACATACTATCCCCCCAGCTAAAACCTCTAACTGCAGCAGTTTCTCAAACCACCTAAATAAACAGACAACTTTATTGTATAGACTAAAGGTTACAACACCTCAGCAGAACACTGTCAATAAAAGTTATTCAGATTTAGAAAAAATAATGAGAATTCATACAAAATCCTTCAGAATGTGTGTCAATTCTAAGATATTTTGGTTGCAAATTTGCTGAAAATTTGCCACTCATTATTTTCACATACAAGATTTGTGGCAAAATCTTCATTGTCGCCAGAGGTTTGCTGCAGGTTCACCAATACTGGTGAAGAACTAAAACTTCTGACAAACATTTGCCGTGAATCACAAGCTCATTTGAATGTGAAAATAATGAGTGTGAAATTTGTGTCAAGTTTGCAGCAAATTTACTGCAAGTTTGTCAGAACATTTTGTAAGGGAAATCAACAATCTAACTGATTTATAAAGTAGTAACACTCGACTCAACACACCACACTATAATTTATGTCTTCCCTTGGCCATGGTATGATGTGTGTATTAATGAACAGCTATCGATAGAGAATTCCGGGAAAACTCTGCCTGTATACTGCTAGTCTAGGATCAGTTTACGCACCCTATATCTAAACTTTTATTACTAGTGAGAAGTGAAAAGCGGACTCTAGATCTGCAGGCAGATCAACATACATTGCTAAATGCGTGCGCAAATAAAATCATTTTACATTTTTAATACATTGAATTAAATAATATAATTCTTAGATATTTTTTGGAATTTTGGAATTAAAATGAAGTCTACTTAAATTATTGTAAAAACGAGTTCATCCAAGTACTGTATGGAAGCATTCCTTTTTTAATCATATCCATATACACATTAAATAAAACTTGAAATGAGCTTGCACGAAAGATGACTTCTTACATCACAGTTACTGACATTGTCAGGCACCACTTATAACTTGAGTATGCCAAGTTCCAGACTGATCTCACAGTGAAATCGGAAGCAGTAGGTTGACTTTTCTTTAGCTAAAAATCGGTCTGCGCTAACCGAAATGTGAAAAACTGCCTCCAGTGACCAAAGCGTTAAGTGTTGTTGGGCACATGTGAGCTCCATTTTGCAGGTGAAATTTCCATGAAGGAGTGCAAAAAACAAGTTGTGAAAAGAGTTGTTTTGAGCTGTACAGGCTGTAATACAGTGAAGAGAAATGCAGATTTTATAAACTGTACCCCACAAACCTAAACCTAACCATAAGTGGAGTAGAAATGTAATGTTAGAATAATGTAGAAATGTTAGAGGAAAAAAATATAACCCTTGTCACTGAATCATGCTCGTCACTGATTATGCAAATAAGATTACTTCCTGGTCTCAACACAGGATCTGAAACAATGCAAAAATATCAGATAGGAGATGGTGCATGTCAGTGAGCCATCATAATGTACCGGAACTCTCGGAAACAACATGCCGAATTTCAGTGTGATTATGTCGCATGTTTAAGCAAGACAGTATTAGGCTTATTTATTATTCAGTGTGCTGCCATCCCAATTATTGGTTGGGGAGGACTTTATAGCCTAACCATGTCATTGGTTATCCCAGCCTATGGAGTTCCGCACCAAAGTTTAATAGTTAGTTTGTACAAATCCCTAACCCTAAGTATTGGCAATAGTACTTATGATCCTTGTTTAGCAAGCAACACAAAATTTCTAAAATAAACAGAATGATAGAGGGCTGCTTAAAAGTAGAAGGACCAAAACATATAGAACATTTTATTCATGAAAAAAAAAATTTTTGTTTTATATTAAAAAGATTTTAAAACATTTGTCAAAAGAAGTCAACAGCGTCCAATCTTAAAATAATTCCAGCATGCACTTTTCCTAATTTTGTCTAATTTGAGAACGTGTGACTCTCGAGTAATTATTTTAAGGCTGTGAGAGAGTGTTACTGATCATCCCCCATGTGTTCCATGAGAACAGCCATAAATGAATGGTTTTAGATGATTTAGGAATGTCCCTAGAAATTCTTACGTTCCTTCATTTAATTGAATGGGAATGCTCAGAAAAGCCTATAGTGAAATTGTTAATGGGATGACGGGATTAAAAACTCACAAAAAACTAGTGCAGGTGGGGGAGTTAAAGCTCAGATTTCAAGCTGAAGTCACTTTATTTTCTTTACTTTGAGGACAGCCATGAAAGAGAGACCGTAAGTGAGGAAAAGAGAAGGAGTGAGAGAGAGAGGGAGGTAAGAGTATGTTGGAAAATATCTCTCATTCCAAAACAAACTCCTGTCAACCATATGAAGGTGAGAGCCGCATTCCTGAGTTCCCGGACGGCAGCACAAGTGGCGTATTGTGCGAAGCTTTGAGTCCCACTCTTTCAGCCTCTGCCAATGATACAGCTGGACAGGAAACTGAAACTCACAACCAGCTCACTCTTCTCACTCAAACAGCCTTGCCAAGCGGCCTAGCACACCGCATCTTTCCCTCTCCCCAACTCTCCAACTCTCTCAGCACACCGTCACCAAATCGTATGTTACGCTCAGTGTCCGGCCAGCTGTACGCAGCTGCCAAGTCGCAAAGTTGCAAGCAGAGAGAAAGAACTGACACATACAGTATGTGCCTTTGGCAAGTGTAGGTCTAATGTACATAAGAGGAAAACATTTACAGTTGACCAATAAGGTGTTTGCAATTCGTCTGCACAGTGATTGACAATCAAAATTAAAAATGACACTTCATGTCAAACAGGTTGCTGACCCCTGTTAAAGAATCAGCACTATTGAGCCATCTTCTTTTTTTGCAATTTTTACAAGTTTAATACACTAAACATCACATTATCCTCCAAGAATATATGCTGATGTGAGTGAAAACACTGAATACCGGAAAACAAAAACAGGCTTCCTTTAGGAATCATGGAACTCTTCCATGTTCGGAAGAAAAGGTGGATTAACAGCATAAATCGTCTAGATTCACTCAGTTTCAATGAACAGAAAGTGTGCTTGTGTACCTCTCACTGTGAGTGGAACTTGCATCAAGCCCAACAAATGTCTTGTTTTAAATAATATGTGTGTAGTTCATTCCAGTATTTCACATTGCTTTATAAAAGCGTATATTGCAAAAGATTATGTAGTTAAATAGGTTTGTATTGCATTTTAACTGTATTTTTTAGTGCGAGTTTAGTGCGCTACGGGGTAACTCACGCTTCCAGTGTTAATACTGTAACCTGTTAAAGGGGTCATGACATGAGAAATCTAATTTTCCTTGATCTTTTGACATATAAGAGTTCATTGTTTTATAAAAACATACTGTAAGTTTCAGAACTGAAAACTTCCTCCTTAACAGAAAAAGAGCTTTTATTTAAAACCAGGCTCCAGAAACAGGCCCTTTGGAATTTGTGGAACTTGTGAAGTCACAAGAACCAAATACATCTGCATATGACTGCCTCTTCAGCAAGACATCAACAATTTTTCATCATTGCACATTTGTCCCTGCCCACTGGTGCTTACACAGGACACCTTCACGTGCCTATCTAGATTTCAATGTTTTTCTACACTAAATGAATGGCTTTGACCATTGTCATTCATCTCAGGCCGCTTTTAAAAGATGCAATGTCAAGTTATAACTCTAAAAAGGAGACCTCCATTCTGTTTCATTCAGCTGCGCTGTTTCTTGCTGTTTTGAAGGCTTCCTGGACCGTTTTTGCACCCATCTGTTCTATTTTAAATTGTTAGTCTTTTGTAAACATGCACTAGATGGACATCTTTGATCGTTTTGATGTGTTTCCAGCAATGTGCACCACGTTTTTAGAGCGGTACAATTGCAACTTTTAAAATGGAACATTCTGCTGCTGCCACTGACTGGGAGAAACACATGTTCTGTGTTTAAACAGATATGGAAGATGTGAGAGGTGAAGAGTCTCTGCTTTAACCTGTTGAAGCTGGTTGAAGCACCCAATATCACCATGGATTGTATTACATTTCAAACATTTCAGCATGGTTTATATATTTTCGCCTCAGATCAGCGTGGATTGCTTGTGAACCAGTCAATACATGATTCAAGCTTTGCAAAGGAACTGTTATTGATTGAGCATTATTAAAGATGGAGCATTTAAAAACTCTATTGGACCCGACACAAAAATGTAAGTAAACAGTTTTTTCACTAATATTTCAAATGTCATGACTGTGTTATAGTTAATGTGCCACTGTGTAATGTAATGTATTCAGATGCAATGTATTGGGTGTACATTATGTGTTAACCCTGAAATTTAATTTTATGATGTTGTGGAGCTTGTTGCACATTTTCTTCTGATTGAGTTTTAAATATGGCTGAATTGGAGGGGCTGCATAATGTTATTAAATCATGACAGTAGGCGTTTACATTGAAGTCTTAAAGGGCCAGAGAGCTTAAAACTTAGCGTTTCAGACAGAGGGCCAGAGACAGGGTGAAAAATTATTATATATTATAAATTATGAATGTTTTGGTGCAAAAAAACAAAAAACTTTACTAACATTATAAGTGGACCTCAGGGAAGATAATAAAATTATTTAAAAAAAAAAAGAGTGTGTCATGACACCTTTTATATGGGTGCAAAATATGTGGCGTTTTCGCTTGTGGTGTGAAACAGGCCTTAGCAATTAAACATACTTTACACAAGTATGTGGATGCAAACAATGTATGCAAGCACAATTGTGTGTATCATTGCATTCCGAAATGTCATTTTGAAATTTATTAAGCAACACAAGTATGTGTTGCATTCTCAATGCTGCCACAAAAGTGCTATAATGGACATTATAACTATAACTCTGTCACCCCCTAGTATTGATGTTTTTACTGCCAGACCAGAGCAAGAGCAAGAGCAAACAATTGGCATGTTCAACAGCACTCAATGTAGAAGTCTCTAGCCATAGGTCTCTAAGGGCGGGCTATACAGTTTGCAGAACTTGGTGCTAACAAAGTGTACCATGGTATCACCATGAGTTTTGCACATGTTATCATGTTATTCTTTGATGCATCTTTAAGAACAATGTAAATACCATGGAATCATTCAGTAGCATGGTATACATCAAAGTAACATAATGTTACCATTTGACTCCATCACTGTACCATGGTGCTGCCCCAGTACTGTAACCCCATGTATGAGTAGGGGGAGATGAACCTGATGGGACCGCTTGCTTGAAATGCATTGGGAAAGTATTCACATCTGTGTTTGTATACTTGCATTAAGCATGTTTTTGGCCTTATGAGGACTTATTACAGTTAATCCCCTGGGAGTAAACAGGTGTTAAGTGTCATACTGGCGATAGTTCACAGTTCAACCCTGCTGGAGCTTAAACTTACAGTATTTACCAGCTAATATCTGGTCATAATTGTGGCCATAATTATAATAAGAGTAAATGCAAACAGTCAGTTGGGCATTTATATAGAATGGTTAACCTAAAAGATTAGCAGTTATAGAGTCTAACAGGCTTTTAAACAGGATGGAAAAAAGAAAGAGGAGAGAAAACTGCCAGTATTGCAGCTGAATTTAAGATACTCAATGCAAGATATAAAGCATGTTTTTTTTTTTTTTTTAACTGCTAGGTGAAGCAGAGACTCACAGCCAGACTAATATGATTATTACACTCGGAATGGCCCCTTTACACATTCCAGACTGCATTCAGTTCCCTTAATGTAATCTCAATATGAAGCAGACTGCTGTGTCTCTTTGAAATTCCTCTCCATGCCCCAGAGGCCTGGCTGTGTAATTTCACATAGTCTGCTGCTCCGCTCCAGCCGCAGGAAACGCTGTGTGTTTTCCTAGTTCAAAATCACACCTATTACACAAGAAGCCAGCATCTCTTTTGCTGGAATACACAGTTGGAGCAAAAACCTGTTTAACTACTGTATCTCTGATCAGACTGTACTGTATAGAGTGAACTACACATTCTGGTAAATCCAAACTGTACAGCTAAAATGAGTCTAATTTCAGTTGTCTCTACATCACTTTAATTAACAGAATTATTTCAAGATTTTCAAACACAATCATAAGACATCAGGCAATGTCTAGCCTATATGTATATTTAACGGAGGCTGTAAAAGCCAGTTAGTTAAAAAATATGCTTAATAGCTTTTCATACTACATTTAACCCAGTGTTAGCGTGCTTTTTTTTTAACCTCAGGCCACTTTTATGCACTCTTAGGCAGAAGATTATCACCATTTACATTCATTGTATGGTTGTATGGAGAAATTTGCAATGAAAGTGAAAGTGACTGGAACAACATAAGGGGTGAGTAAATTAATTATGAATTATCACTCTAACACTGAAGTACTGTATACAGATATGTCAAAGAAATGTATCCGTGAGTATACAGTATAATACACCTATTATACATAAAGGTGTTGAAGAGCTGTTATTCATAATGCCTAACTTAGACTTTCTCTTCTGAATATTTCAATTTTAAAAGCTTTTCCTTCACTGAATGCAACATTCAATCTGCTAGAGGGTACAAAAGCAAATACATTCAATAGAGAAATGGGAGTCATTCGCTCATGTATTGATTAAAGAAATGAAAATGAATCAGTTTTATAGCACCAAAAGAAAACAACACAGAAAGAAGAGCGGAAGGGAAAACAAGAGTAAACCATGGGATGCTGTAAGTAATGGCTATTGGCTAATGAGCTGGGTGTGTTGAAAGCTCCAGATGTCTGCTTCTGTCTGCTCATGTGTGCAGACTAAAACTTCAACAAAAGACAGCAAATTAAAGGAGAAAAACACCTTAGATGCAATTGAAAACAAAAGGTGCCTTTTACCATTTCTCTGCTTGAACTGTGCCTAGTAAATGATAACTGGCAAAGGAAAGGCTTAATGAACAGAGGAAAGACAAAAAGCAGCTCGTTAACACCTTCAGACCTCATTATATACAAATATACGGAATGAACAAAGACAGGGGCCTGGGTAGCTCAGCAAGTACTGATGCTGATTACCACCCCTGGAGTCGTGAGTTCAAATCCAGGGTGTGCTGAGTAACTCCAGCCAGGTCTCCTAAGCAACCAAATTGGCCCGGTTGCTAGGGAGGGTAGAGGCACATGGGGTAACCTCCTCGTGGTCACGATTAGTGGTTCTCGCTCTCAATGGGGCACATGGTAAATTGTGCGTGGATCGCGGAGAGTAGCATGAGCCTCCACATGCGGAGTCTCCACGGTGTCATGCACAATGAGCCACGTGATAAGATGCGCGGATTGGCGGTCTTAGAAGCGGAGGCAACTGAGACATGTCCTCTGCCATTCGGATTGAGTAACCACGCCACCATGAGGACCTACTAAGTAGTGGGAATTGGGCATTCCAAATTGGGAGAAAAGGGGAGAAGAAAAAAAGTTTTTATTAACAGAAAGGCACACAGTATGCCATAATTAAACGTAACTGGCTATTGAATGCTTGATATGATATAATAATATAATTTTAATTTCTGGTTGAACTATTTCTTTAAATAACGTAACATTATTTGTTTTGAATTAAGGTAGTAAAAATGACTTTTTTTAAAAAAAAATGAAGATGAAGAAAATTCTGTAATTTTGTACTCATCCTCATGTCCTTCCAAACTTGTATGTCTTTCTTTCTTCAGCAGAACTCAAAACGAGATATTAATGAAGACATTTTAATAATGGGTGATTCAATTATGACAAAATTCTCATTTCTGGGCAAACTATATATTAAAACTATATATTACAAAATATTTTTTACCACTCATATTGTGCAAACTATAGTTTTGGCAAGTCGTTTAGGACATCTACTTTGTGCATGACACAAGTACTTTTTCCAACAGTTGTTTACAGACAGATTATTTCACTTTTAATTGAATATATCACAATTCCAGTGGGTCAGAAGTTTACATGCACTAAGTTAACTGCGCCTTTAAGCAGCTTGGGAAATTCCATAAAATGATGTCAAGACATTAGGCAATTAGGCAATTAGCTTCTTATAGGAGGTGTACAGAACTGGAGGTGTACCTGTGGATGTATTTTAAGGCCTACCTTCAAACTCAGTGCCTCTTTGCTTGACATTGTGTGAAAATCAAAAGACATCAGCCAAGACCTCAGAAAAAAAATGTGGACCTCCACAATGCTGGTTCATCCTTGGGAGCAATTTCCCAATGCCTGAAGGTACCACGTTCATCTGTACAAACTATAGTACACAGTATAAACACCATGTGACCACACATACCGCTCAGGGAGAAGACGCATTCTGTCTCAAAGAGATGAGTGTAGTTTGGTGTGAAAAGTGCAAATCAATCCCAGAACAACAGCAAAGGACCTTGTGAAGATGCTGGAGGAAACAGGTAGACAAGTATCTATATCCACAGTAAAATGAGTCCTATATCGGCATAACCTGAAAGGCTGCTCAGCAAGGAAGAAGCCACTGCTCCAAAACCGCCATAAAAAAGCCAGACTACGGTTTGTAAGTGCACATGGGGACAAAGATCTTACTTTTTGGAGAAATGTTCTCTGGTCTAATGAAACAACAATTGAACTGTTTGGCCATAATGACTATCGTTATGTTTGGAGGAAAAAGGGTGAGGCTTGCAAGCCGAAAAATACCATCCCAACCGTGAAGCATGAGGGTAGCAGCATCATGTTTGGGGGTGGTTTGCTGCAGGAGGGACTGGTGCACTTCACAAAATAGATGGCATTATGAGGAAGGAAACTTATGTGGATATATTGAAGCAACATCTCAAGACATCAGCCAGGAAGTTAAAGCTTGGTCGCAAATGGGTCTTCCAAATGGACAATGACCCCAAGCATACTTCCAAAGCTGTGGCAAAATGGCTTAAGGACAACAAAGTCAAGGTACTGGAGTGGCCATCACAAAGCCCTGACCTCAATCCGATAGAAAATTTGTGGGCAGAACTGAAAAAGCATGTGTGAGCAATGAGGCCTACAAACCTGAATTTATTTATTTATTTTTTGCATTACAGTGGGGGGGAGGGGAGTGTATTAACTTAATTATCATAATAAAATGGCAGAATGACAAAAATTGCAATGGTCCTAAAATCGGTCCTTAAATTTTATTAAAGTAATATATATATATATATATATATATATATATATATATATATATATATATATACACAGGTGCATCTCAATAAATTAGAATGTCGTGGAAAAGTTCATTTATTTCAGTAATTCAACTCAAATTGTGAAACTCGTGTATTATATAAATTCAATGCACACAGACTGAAGTAGTTTAAGTCTTTGGTTCTTTTAATTGTGATGATTTTGGCTCACATTTAACAAAAACCCACCAATTCACTATCTCAAAAAATTAGAATATGGTGACATGCCAATCAGCTAATCAACTCAAAACACCTGCAAAGGTTTCCTGAGCCTTCAAAATGGTCTCTCAGTTTGGTTCACTAGGCTACACAATCATGGGGAAGACTGCTGATCTGACAGTTGTCCAGAAGACAATCACTGACACCCTTCACAAGGAGGGTAAGCCACAAACATTCATTGCCAAAGAAGCTGGCTGTTCACAGAGTGCTGTATCCAAGCATGTTAACAGAAAGTTGAGTGGAAGGAAAAAGTGTGGAAGAAAAAGATGCACAACCAACCGAGAGAACCGCAGCCTTATGAGGATTGTCAAGCAAAATCGATTCAAGAATTTGGGTGAACTTCACAAGGAATGGACTGAGGCTGAGGTCAAGGCATCAAGAGCCACCACACACAGACATGTCAAGGAATTTGGCTACAGTTGTCGTATTCCTCTTGTTAAGCCACTCCTGAACCACAGACAACGTCAGAGGTGTCTTACCTGGGCTAAGGAGAAGAAGAACTGGACTGTTGCCCAGTGTTCCAAAGTCCTCTTTTCAGATGAGAGCAAGTTTTGTATTTCATTTGGAAACCAAGGTCCTAGAGTCTGGAGGAAGGGTGGAGAAGCTCATAGCCCAAGTTGCTTGAAGTCCAGTGTTAAGTTTCCACAGTCTGTGATGATTTGGGGTGCAATGTCATCTGCTGGTGTTGGTCCATTGTGTTCTTTGAAAACCAAAGTCACTGCACACGTTTACCAAGAAATTTTGGAGCACTTCATGCTTCCTTCTGTTGACCAGCTTTTTAAAGATGCTGATTTCATTTTCCAGCAGGATTTGGCACCTGCCCACACTGCCAAAAGCACCAAAAGTTGGTTAAATGACCATGGTGTTGGTGTGCTTGACTGGCCAGCAAACTCACCAGACCTGAACCCCATAGAGAATCTATTATTAATATTAATAATTATCAAGTATTATCAAGAGGAAAATGAGAAACAAGAGACCAAAAAATGCAGATGAGCTGATGGCCACTGTCAAAGAAACCTGGGCTTCCATACCACCTCAGCAGTGCCACAAATTGATCACCTCCATGCCACGCCGAATTGAGGCAGTAATTAAAGCAATAGGAGCCCCTACCAAGTATTGAGTACATATACAGTAAATGAACATACTTTCCAGAAGGCCAACAATTCACTAAAACATTTTTTTTTATTGGTCTTATGATGTATTCTAATTTTTTGAGATAGTGAATTGGTGGGTTTTTGTTAAATGTGAGCCAAAATCATCACAATTAAAAGAACCAAAGACTTAAACTACTTCAGTCTGTGTGCACTGAATTTATTTAATACACGAGTTCCACAATTTGAGTTGAATTACTGAAATAAATGAACTTTTCCACGACATTCTAATTTATTGAGATGCACCTGTATATATATATATATATATATATATATATATATATATATATATATATATATATATTTTTTTTTTTTTTTTTTTTTTTTTTCCAATCTTGATAGTTTTGTGAGATTCATCAATGTGTCAGGTCTCCAGGGCTCCAGTGATGACCAGATCTATTGGACAGTGTGAGAATGCAGCTGTGTCCATAATATAAACCCCAACTGGCATAGCTCTCAACGCACAGTTGATATAATGCTTGACCAGCTGCGGACACTTAAACTCACATACACACACGTCCACACACTTGCACAAACAAACTTATAAGTATACACACAGCCTAACACACTCGCACTTAACTGCACACACGACATCCACCAGGTTGCCATAACCATCCAGAATATGCTGGATGGAAAGTGGGAACCAAGAATACTGTCCATTCAGACCACAGGCATGTCTGGAATTCTTCAAATGCCTTCTCAAATACAGGTGCTGCCGAGACTGAACGGGGGAACAGAGAGAAGTAAACAGTAAGAGAAAAATGGAGGGAAGGAGAAAGGGTTCACAGGAGATGGAGAGGAGGAGATAAAAGAAAGTGAAGAGAAAAAGAGACACAGAGGAGTAGTTTAAAAACCCAATGGGGGAATTCACTTAGAAACAACTGCACCCGCTGATAGCATTGTTTAATTGCACATGCTGTCTGTATTGTTTTTGCACCTGATTCACTAAAGGAGTTGCGCAAATGCCGCAACCACAGCCAAAACAATCTGTGTTGAATGCAATCTGGTGGCGCAATTCCTCAGCTTGTTGCACAATCACCGTACATAGAAAAGAGGCAATTGTGCTAAACTTGTGCAACGTGTTGCTACCAAATGTTCCAGTACCCTGAAATCGACCCCATTCTGCCGACTTATTGACAAGTGCCATTTCCCATCAGACATGTTTGCTTCAATTCATGTGTCTTTACCTTTTCATGCGGCATAACGTGCTGCACGAGCAGCCTCAGAGACACAGGCCACCTAAATCAGCAAGTAATCACGTTCGCATTATCAATGACGAGCGCAATTCAGAGGTTGCATTTTCCCCTATAAGATACATTTTTACTCAACTGACGGATAGGTTTATGGTTTAGATGTATGGAAAATATGCATTCACATTTACTGTATTACATCATTTACTTTCAACTAATAACATTACATACATACTTCTGGCACCACTCTGTGGCCATTTAACCTGTAAACTGGAGCTTATGCTTGACCATACATTCAACAACACTTCCACTTCAGCCACTGGGGGCAGTAGTTCGAATTACAGTAAGCACAGATGGATTTTAGCTGAAGAACATTCAACCTAGTGAATAAGACACAGGGTTTTGCACTGTAATACTGCAAGCAAAAGTATATCTTCTATCAATTGCTGTGTAAATTTGCGCCAGTGTGTTTGAGCAGGTCTTTATATGGTTACAGAATGCTGAGCTATAATGAATTAAAGGAAAAAATTATGGTTAAACAGCATGTGAGGTCTACCGCATCTGGAGAACAGGTGAAAACACACACAAAGACATCTATGTACATGAACCACTATGAGAAATGGGAGGGTCTTTCTTTCCAGAGGGACTGAGAGTTCATGATCTGGCCACACAGAAATTTAAGATGACATTACGTTTCAATTTCTCACAGCACATAAACAATTTACAATGTGCAATTTTAATGCCATAAAAATACATTTTCCAAAGGCGTCACCAAATTTCAAGATCACTGAATTTTCAGCCTACTTTTCAAATGTACACAAACTCAATTACAGTGATTTTGTGAAAACACTGATTTTACTGAGTGTTGGACAAACCGCTGAACCATCTATTCATCTTCAACAAACACTCCCCCTATCTTTCACTGATCAAACTATATCCCGCCCCAAAAGTGTTGCTTTGTCAGGATGCTCAAACAAAAACAGCAATGTTTGATAGCGCCACAGAGCTAGTGTTTACATTTTTCGGGGGAAATCAGCCTTCAAATGACTTACTTCCAGATGGCTCTGCTGCATATTAAGCCTGGATAGGATAAAGTATTTTAACATCTAAAAAATAACACATTTCACCTTTAAGTTTAAACATCATATATGCCATGTGAAACCTCATAAAGCCACAGCTTGAAAGCCTTATTTAACAATCTTCGTAAATGCAGGAGCTCATAGCACAGTGTCTTTCAGTAACATAAAACCCTGTGCCGTTTTTCCATTTTTTGCACAGTGTGTACCATTGTGTCTATGCACACCTGGGGCTCATAAGGGCTCTTGTTTGAGGACCTAAGGGGAGCTCAAATAACCCAGTGGATCATGCAGTGCACACCTGGTTATTCAGACCACTGATCTATCGCACATAACACACCTGAGCTCTCACATACAGTAAATCTGTACACATCAGCTGATATAGGGACTCTTCAAAATGACAGATGGGTAAATCTGTACAATGTATCATAAAAGCCATCAAGATCTAGCACTCAAGTGCTTCAATCCACTTCAGTCATGTATATTATGACATCTGTTGTGACACCATGGCATGAGGATAGAGTCGCAAAGTGAGGAAAAAAATTAAAATATAAGATCTGTCATAATTTTATCACCCTCATTTTGTTTGAAATCAGTATGGACGACAAAAGGAAATGTTTACAAAATGTCCGGGCTGCACTTTTCCTTAAAAAAAAATGGACAATGATTCTGTGGCAGAGTAAAAAGGTGTCCTGCCAATTTAAGGATCCCCCCCCTGCCCCCCCCAATGAGCATGAGGAGTGAGTATAAAATGGCCGATCACTAAGGAAGTGAGGTGTGTGGGTGAAGCAGAGTCGGGGTAAGGAGAAAGTTTGCCTGATTTGAGGGTTGAGACAAAGACGATAAAAGGACAGATTAAAAGTGTTGGCCATAAAGGCGTTAGCGACTGGGCTACTTGAGTTAATGTGGAATGGCATGAGTTACGGGAAACTGCAAGCAGCTTGCTGACCTGCCGAAGTGCTCTGTGGTCAAGTTGTGCTGGAGTCAATGTTTTAAGTTGATGCTCCGCCAAGTGATCACTTTGGTCTTCTGACCTGCCCAGTTCCTTCTTGTGACTTTTCCTCTGTGCTCCTGCTAGCCAGTACCTAACTCTCAGGTACATGTAAACCCTTCTGACCCAGCACACTCCAGTTCACTCATTTCAGAGCAACTGAACTCTCTCCCATGCACCCACTCACGCACACCTACACACATTGTAACTGTTTGCTGTGGAAATTGTGTTTGTTTGATTTATTGGAATGTTTAATTGTTTGGTTTTGTTGGCCATTGTTTAGAATAAATGTGTTAATGAGTTGTTACAGACACTGGTGTCCCTTAATGGTCATTATCCTCCTTTGTTTTAAAGAGATTTCTTTTAAGTGACAATTCCCCTGAACTCAACCAATGTCACTTTCATCGCTGTGACTGGTGGCTTGTTTAGAGCTATCCTGGGCAAAAGATTTCTTTTGACAGGCCAAATCATGTCTGGCGCCCAAATTATATGTTTAATTATTATTATATAAACTGAATAATGTATTTAAATTGTAGTTTGTGGGCAGCCACCATTACAATTCACACTGCTCCAAAATGGACAAAAAAAAAAGCATTATTAAATTATTCTATAAAACTTATTTTATTCCAAGTCTTCTGAAGCCATACAATAACTTTGTGAGAAAGAATTTTTTTTTTTTTTCTCCCCAATTTGGAATGCCCAATTCCCAATGTGCTCTAAGTCCTCGTGGTGGCATATTGACTCACCTCAATCTGGGTGGTGGAGGACGAATCTCAGTCAAAAAAAGAAACGAATCTGAGATCGTCAATCCACACATCTTATCACGTGGCTTGTTGAGTGAGTTACTACGGAGACATAGTGTGTGTGGAGGCTTCACGCCATTATCCGCGGCATCCACGCACAACTCACCACGCACCCCACTGAGAGCAAACCACATTATAGTGATCTTGAGGAGGTTACCCCATGTGACTCTACCCTCCCTAGCAACCGGGCCAATTTGGTTGCTTAGGAAACCTGGCTGGAGTCACTCAGCACGCCCTGGGATTCAAACTCACAAACTCCAGGGGTGGTAGTCAGCATCTTTACTCGCTGAGCTACCCAGGCCCTCGAGAAAGAAATTTAAGTTATTCACTGACAATCGTCAGTCGTTGCTCTCAAATCACATATGCACTTACATTCAATTCTAAGCATTAAAATCTGTCAGCCTGGTCTCATGACATTTACATGAGCATTGGAACGTTTTTCTGAAATGATGTGCTTCATTACACGTTTGGCTGCAGTTTTCAAGTGAAATGTCCAGCGGGGGCTGCCAAAACCGAGCAGAATTAGGTTTTTAAGGTGAATTTTATATGGAGGTTTAATAAGTAAAATGTACCTCCCTGACCAAAAACTTTACCCTAAACTTAACCAATAGTGTCCGAAAAGATAAATGAGAGGTTATCAAAACAGACATCCTTACCCTTAACCAACACCTAACCCTAACCAATAGTGTTTTAAAATGCATATTCGGAAAAAAAAAGAAAAGAAAGCACATATTAACTGAAGCAACCACATCATTTTGTGTCACTTCTATGCCACTTTCATGCATCTTTGGCAGGACACAAACCACAGACTTCAAGCCCAAAGTCCAACGATCTATCAGGTGAGCTACCAAGCAAGCTAATGATATAGGAATAAGTGTGTATATGTAGTTGGGTCTGTAATACAAGTGTTAACATTTTTGTTTTTCAAATCAAGAGTTAAAGTAAAAGTGTTTTGATATCATAACATAGCGGGGGGATGATAATGTTTTTATAAAATCAAAATCACCAATTGTCCTACTGATTTGTGTAACAATGATTAAACCACACAGTTGTTGTAGCACCTCTAGTGTTCAAAGCGTCACAAACAAGTCAGTTTGCAAATATGTACTGTATATACAGTAACATTTATTCTATGAGACCAGGTTGAAATCTGAAATCTGAGGCACACAAAAACAAATGATGTTTGTTGTCACTAACATCAAAACCGCCTTCAAGCAGCAAATTCCTTTCTGGAGCTCGACATCTTTAGTAACTGTTTCTTTTTAGCCTGGTCTCATGAACATTAAGCGATTGTGGCAACATTTTTGCTAAACAAAATTAAGTGCCTTATAACACGTTTGGCTGCAGTTTCCCAGTTAAATGTCCAGCGGGGGGGGGGTGCCAAAAGCGAGTGAAATGATGTCGTAATCAGACAAGGTTTTTAAGGTTAATATTAGATGGAATTGTAACATGGTTAAAATGAGCAAGGAGGAGGTGGGATCCGGAAGAAGCATCCATGTAATATTTTAATGAAAAAGACACACAACACAAACGCACACATGGCAGCTGTGTGTGGCTCTCTCTCCCTCGAAATGCCGCATCCCGTTGCACTTATCCCTCTCCTCGGCTGATTAGCCTGATTGGGGGCCGGGCGTGCGTAGTCACGGCCCGGCCCCACCCTCCTCCTCGTCACAGGAATATACACGTAATGAGTAAATAGTATCTCCCTAACCTAAAACTTTAACCTAAACCTACCCAATAGTTATCTAAAATCAAATAAGAGGTGAATCAAAATAGACATCTTTGCCATTACCCAATATCTACACCTTACCAAGAGTGTCCTGAAACAAAATTAGTAATGAAAAGCACATTTTCTGAAGCAACCATGTCATCTCATGTTACTTCTATGGCACTTTCGTTTCATGTGTCAGCTTACATGCTTGACTGGTCTTGAACCTGGTACTTCAGAGTCCAAAGTCCAATGCTCTATCAGGTGAACTACCACAGAAATCAATCACATTGAAAAATGTGTAAATGTAGGTGAATCTGTAATACAAGTGTTAAAATGTATAATTTTCCAAATGATGCATTAGAGTATAAGTGTTTAGATATCATAACAATGTGTGAGTAATAGTATGAAATATAAGTGTTTATAAACTCATAATCAGTCCTTGCAGCCGTGATTTGATTGAAAGTGTATAAAATGCACAGTTGTTGTAGTGCCTCTAGTGTTAATTCCATCAAGAAACTGCTGCGAAATGTAGAATCCAGCACGTAAAAGTCATTCTATGAGACTAGGTTGTTTACTTTTATAGTATAGAAAAGAGTAGCATGGACTTCCTGTTAAATGTTGTGTTCAGAACAACAGTTTCAAAAGAAATGAGTGTGAATAAATGATACATTTTCATATTTAGGTGAACTATTCCTTAAACACAAAGATACAACAAGGTGTATCTTGTTGCATACAAAAAATACACTTGGTGCAAAAACACAGCTTGGCATCATGCAGTTGATCAGCAGCTTCAAAACAGGCAAATCTGAGCTGTGAGCCTCTCTCGATCTGAGCAGTTTTTCTCTCTGTCTGTGCGGCTGGATGCAGGCCAAACCAACTCCCTCTGGATGGATAACCAGGCTCAAATTTACTGCCACTAAAAACTGAGCAGACTTTGGTGGAGTCTTTCATGGAAATTTTCTCTGTGCTGTTCCAAAAAAGTGTAGTAATACAGTCAGTTTCAGACAAACTTCTGAGAATCTTAAAGACTGTAAAATGTTTCCAACATTTCTAAAAGGGGATGGATCGCATACAGGTATTTTTGTTTCTTTAACAACTAATTTCTTTTGTAAGTTACAGTCTACTGGTTCTTTGGGTAATATAAAATTAAGTATTTTGTTTTCATTTTGGTTGTAGCTGATCACACTGGGATCATACTGGGCAGGTTACTTACTGGGACAGGATATTAGACAAAGGTTTTACCCAAATTCAGATAGATATCAGCAACATAAAAATATGGACTATAAATCCAGCCCGTGTCCAACCCATAAATCCAACTTGTCTCATGACAAGTCATAATAATAGTACATGATGGCGAAATGGTACGGAATTGTACGAGTTGATTTGTACAAAAACATACAGACTTTTACACCAATAGAAAAAAAAAATCAACAAACAATGTCATTAAGTTTTTTTTTTTTTCATTAAATTTAAAATCATTACATTTAACCAGAGACTATTTAGAAGAGACGGGCCACTTCTATTAAAATGAATGGGAGAAATTGAAATGCCAGTGGATGTAGAAAAGGAAGTCTCGCTTTACAGGTAAAGAGCCAATCACCTTTTAGATACAGACATCGCCTGTCAATCAACTCGAGAGCACACGTGCATTAGCTATACAAGCTGGGAAAATTGCATTTTTTTACGTAATCTGAGGTAAAGAAGCACAATTTACTACACCAGTGTTGTCAGATTTTACTGCTGATTCAAAATATGTTCTTTAATCTTGACCAACCGTTTGGAGATTTTGGTCTTTCCCCATTCAAGTAGATAGGAGCTGCACTTTCATGACGCTTGTTTACATAGAAAATACAGTACCTGCCCAGGAGCGTACCAAAGATGGCTGCCGAGTGAACAGATTTGCTAAAAAGACTTTGGTTTAACTCCTTCCCCAAATCTAAACCTAACCACAAAGTGTAACTCCTTAAAATAACCCTAAACCATGAAAGCATGATTTTAAAAGGAAAATAACTTTTGTGTACCACGGAAGAAATAAAACTTCTGGGTTTGGAATGAGGCAAGGGAAACGTATTACAGGTTACTGACACACATATAACCCCTAACCCATCCTAAATAAATAAGCGATGAGTTACCAAATTTCTTACAGATGTTTCCTTTCTTAAAATAAAGTGTTTGATAGGAGGTTAGCTAAAATTGTACGCCCCTAATGTATAGATTTGTAACTCAGTTGATTGGTTGGACTCTATTGTAATGAAAGTCATACCTTTCAGAACAAGCCAAGTCATATAGTAACTTACAATTTTGCCATCTCGTTCGATTTATTATGTACGAGTTGTCATGAGATCATGTTGAATGAATAACACACAATAAGGTCAGGAATGTGTATTAAGAAAGTAAATAAGGCCAAGTTTAATCTCATGCTGACTTTAGCTTAAAGGTGGTTTAGTTGTGGTTTAGTCATTTTCTGTTAAAATTTTTTATCTGGAGGCATTTTAATACATAATTTCCATATCATGAGAACCTGCTCACACATAACTTTCTGCCTTTCGGGAATATTTCACATATGATATACTAAACCACAGAGTAAGTGTGAAATTGTGTGGGGAAATGGGCCTCTGGGTTCTGGGTGTTCCACAATTTCTTTGTTTGCTTCTAAATTCATTTTGCTGAACCTTTTTAACTGTTGCTAAGCAGCACCCTGCAGACTGAGGGCATGACCACGCAAAGATGCCTTGAGATAGTTCGGCTTTAATGCGGCCTGTACATTTTATCAGAGGTCAGGCTGACATATCATATAATAATGCTTGATCTCTGTTTTTTTCTCTCCTCCACCTCCTTTTCTCACTCACTCCCTGCTTACACCATGCGGTAAGCTTCTCTTTTATCTAGCAAGCAAAGCTTGATAGAAATTTGAGGCACACTTTTAGAAATAAGCTTTCTTTGCATGACTAAGCATTTGAAGTTTTACATTTATTTGGGTGCGGTTTGGTGTAAAGTGATGAATTGTAAAGTCTGACTTTATAAAAAAAATAATTTAGGTCTGATTTCTCCAACATAGTCTCAAGTCTAGTGTTGTCAAAAGTACCGGTAGTTTGGTACCAAGTCGGTACTAAAATAAAAAAGATGTTATGATACCAGTGTTTCTGCAGTACCGGTAGAACCGAGCACAGACTCAATACGATACTCGCATGCTGTCTGACTGAAATACGACTGCTTTCAAATGCTCACACACTTATTTAAGTGTGTGCTCCTTTAAAGGGATAGTTCACCCAAAAATGAAAATTATCTCATTATTTACTCACCCTCATGTTATCCCAGGTGTGTATGACTTTTTTTCTTCACCAAAACTCATTTGAAGAAAAATATAAAAATATCTTAGCTCAGTAGGTGCTTAAAAACGCAAATGAATGGAGATTTCTCTTTTGAAGTTCCAAAAATTCCAGACAGTCAGCATAAACATCATCAATACGACTTCAGCAGTTAAATACTTTCTTCTAATGTGATACGATCACTTTTGTTGCAAAAAAATATCAAAATTTAAGTTCTTTTTAACTATAAACCTTCCGGTAAGCTTCACAAGAGCGCTGAGTTCACGTGGTCTCTTGTGTCTCTTGCGTTGACATGTTATAGACGTAATCTCACGTTCTTCTCTCGGTTGAGACATCCAGGATAAGCACACAAATGCACAATTGTGAGTAAACAAACAGATACAAATACAGATCTAAACCAAAAATAAACAAAGCTTCTGTACAGCGTTCCTTCTACTCAGTTGTAAAAATAGCACAGCTCTTCCAGGTGTGTCGTACGTGCGTCAGTTCTTGCGTGAAAATGCCAACGCGATTAAATCACACAAGCGTACTGCTGCTGACCGGATGCCATGGATTATAGTTAAAAAGTACTGAAATATTGATCTTAAAATCATAATATGTCCTAGTGTGATTATTAAACCATGAAAGGCTGCATGCAGTCTTAGTCTGCATTTGAGCTACGTGCTTTAAATGAATGTGTGAAGCAGACAGCTCATACACTGTAAACTCCACAGACATTGAGAATCATTTGCATTGTATGAGATGACAAAGCAGAGCACTCATTCACTTTTAAGCGGCAGCACATGAAGACTGTATATTTATGTAATTAATTCACAGAATTTGCGCTCTAACGCTCACACCGGGCCATGTAGCGAACTGTTTATCTGGACCAGTGAAGACATCAAAATAAAAGCTCACGTCAAAATAAAAGCTAGACGCCTCAATGAATGTTTGTTAAAAAACGCAATGGTATGTTTAAAAGTAATTTTTCTATTTTCACTTGTTAAAAGTTTTAAGAGTTAATTTGATTAGACACCATTTTGATGAAGAAATTCAATTAAACTTTAAAACATGTAATTCAAGAAAAATACTTAAGCAATGCATACTTCATTGAGAAACGCTTGAAGGAAACATGTTTTATTTACATTTGGAAAGTGGCATTCAGATCTGGCTTCATTCTGGTATGGAACAGACATGATCCAGTTTTCATGATCCAATCAAGTCCCGCCCTACATTTGTTTTTATTTTATTTATTTTTTATCAATGACTATCCTGTTTCACTTGGAAAGATTTGACATTATGGAAGTAAAATGGGTTGTAAATGCCATTTCATGTTGACTTGTTGAAAGTACTGACATTTTCACAGAGATGCTCATTAAAGATTTTGCAGGCAATTTAGATGAGGTCAATTTTTTATGATTTCTCTGAGCAGATGCAAGATTTCCAAATTTAGCTTGAAATATATAATAATATGCAGATGAAAAGTCCTTAACAGCTGTCAGACACTCATGATGCATCTTTTACCACATGGTCTGTATCTGATTACAGTCTGATTAGACTTTATATTACACAATAAAAATGTTATTGTTGTTGATCTCTCAAGATGTTTTAGGTATTTTAGAAACCTCAGTGTTATAATTACTCACAAGTTTTGATTACATAATAAGATTTAGCACAATAATTACATAAACAGATTAGCAAATAACTTAATGAACAGCATAACTCATCTGTTCTCACACTTTTTCTGTTCACGGCTATCACCGCTGGTATTCTGCAACACAAGCTACTCCCACAGAGAGAGCATAGGAACATCTGCATCTTGTACGTAAAACATCTGGCATGAATGTTTCTGTATTCTGGACAAAAGGAGCACATCCATCTATGGGCTTTATGCAGGGCTGGGGACTCTCCTGTTGGCACATTCCTCCAAAGTACTGCAGACAGTGGCCTAATCTGTCTGCGGTGTGCAGCTCTGCTATGTCAACACACTGGCATTTCATGGAGAGAAACTCCTATGGAACCACTTACTCACTTCAGGGGAGGAAGACAATATCCACCATTTCATCAGATGAGCAGTCCCACTTTATATTTGTTGTTTTTAACTACCATGTACTTACATAAAAAAATTATAATAATAATAATAATAATAATCTTATACAGTGTAATTTGAACATACGTGTTGCTCTGTGAAACTATAACAAGATTTGCGTTTGGTGGTCAAAGGTTAGGGTTAGGGGGTAAGGGGTTGCTGTCATTCATTGTATGAATATCGCATGTGAATCTCGCAAGGATTTTTGCAGAACGAGGGTTAGCATCTAGCCGCCCACCCTAAGTGTAAGTATAGTGTAAAATGTGTGTACACCATTAGTAGTACATTCATTGTATGGAATGCTTAATGTGCTAGTAGTTAAAGGCATCTTATATGAAGTGGGACAAGATGAGCCATAACAAACACAAAAATAAAAACATCCACCCGCTGATGTGCTGACACACATTTAATTGACGCACTGCTACAGATAAACACTTAATATGTAATACATAATACTGGCTGTATTAATCAATGGATGGAATCTTATGACCCTCATAGAATAAATACTTTTATAGGTGGCAAACTAAAGCCACCTACACAACACTGATTGACAATGCTGCCCATTTAGAACTGTTTTTAATGCGAGTGGAACCCACGTAAAGCTGAGGACAGACATGCGAACAGGGAGCAAATGTATGCAGTGTTAAACTCCGCTTTTGCAAAGTCTGTACACAGATAGTAAATACAGATGTGTTTCCGAAAGCACACCCACAACAGATGAGAATACCACATGCCACTGGCAGGCACGCTGCTTTTTCAGATGCTAAATTGGTCCTCTGTAAAGATAAACAGCACTCAGATGGGATTGTTGGTATACTCTTATACTGCTCTTCTGCCTTAGACATTAACATACACAACAATGAGAATGATGTTCCGGTTAGTGTAAATATCAACAATCATGGCTTTTATACTGATAACTAGATATAATGATATACACTGATCAGCCACAACATTAAAACCACCTGCCTAATATTGTGTAGGTCCCCCTCGTGCCGCCAAAACAGCGCCATTCCTATTCTTCTCACCACAATTGTACAGAGCGGTTATCTGAGTTACCGTAGACTTTGTTGTTTGTGAAAATACCAGGAGATCAGCAGTTACATAAATACTCAAACCAGCCCGTCTGGCACCAACAATCATCCGTGCGATTATCTAATCAGCCAATCGTGTGACAGCAGAGCAGTGCATAAAATCATTCAGATACGGATCAGGAGCTTAAGTTAATGTTCACATCAACCATCAGAATGGGGGGAAAAATGTGATCTCAGTTATTTGGACTGTGGCATGATTGTTGATGCCAGATGGGCAGGTTTTAGTATTTCTGTAACTGCTGATCTCCTGGGATTTTCACACACAACAGCCTCTAGAATTTACTCCGAATGGTGCCAAAAACAAAAAACATCCAGTGAGGGGCAGTTCTGTGGACGGAAACGCCTAGTTGATGAGAGAGGTCAACAGAGAATGGCCAGACTGGTTCAAACTGATAAAGTCTACGGTAACTCAGATAACTGCTCTGTACAACTGCAGTGAGACAATACCTTAAAAAAGTTGCCATAATTGACAGTCAGTAACACTTTGTGTGCATTCATATGTTTTTTGTTTTTTTGTCAGATATCATCTTGTGAGTTATTGAATTACATCTTTAGAGTGTGCACCAGTGTGTCTTTCGCCACTTTTCACCCTTTCTGTTGATATGAGATATTTCAAACACATCACGAGCTATGATGACCGATTTGCAGACAAATGACTCATTTGAACCAGGTCTTTTTAATGAATCAGCCGAAAAGATTCACAAATCTCAGTGAATCATTCAGTGAATCATACAGTGAATCAGCCGTCAGTGAGTTCACAACTGACATGTGATCGCTGATGATCTACTGTTGATGAATTATTGCTCATTTTGCTATATAAAAATTTTCACTTTGTAGTGTTTATATCGTAATACATTGAAATCATTGTAAGAGTCCATATTTTGTTTTTCTGATCTGTTTGCGAGAGCACCTGGGAGTGTAGACATTTCAAAATAAGAGGCCCCAGCATATTCGGGGCTTGTTTATAATTTAAAGTCCTGCATTATATACCAAATCTTGTTTTCTGGTTATTATTGGTATTTTGGTAGCACAATAAACTGCATCTGGAACTTAATTCAATTTAGACTCTTGAAGCCTCTGTGTCTGGGTTTCCCTGGCACAGCAAGGAAAGACTAATAAAAAAAATGTTTTAACACATTACATAGCATGACTGAGACCCAGAAGAGAGAACAAGGTGTGAATCTGAAACAAACAAACATGTTAAGCATGTTAGGATGAATGGATGGATGGGCAGAGGAGACAGACAGACAGACAGACAGATAGATAGATAGATTTGAACTATTCATAATTAGGCTTGCGTACCAGTGTAAACTCTGTGTTTTACCAGTGTTTTGCACAGTGAGGTTTAATCACGTGTTACACTTTCACTCTACTCAGCAAACCATTTCTGCAGTTTCCCCCTTTCTCTTCCTCTATCCCTCTGTTTTTGTCTCTTGTCTCACCCCATGGACCCTTATCACACTTCCGGGTTTTGGAACGCAGAAGTAAATGATTGCAGGGTAAACTTTGATAGCGGTGAATGGGAGTGAATGGGACACCACAGCAATTATTATATTTTTTTCTTACATATTTGCTCCAACAAAATCAAAAGAAAAACACCACTATTACGTTACCACAACTTTCCATATGAATAAAAATTTAGTGCGCGATGGATTGTAATTTAAAAATTGCAAATATAAAAAGCTTGCTAAATTTGCTCTGTTAAATAAGGTGAGTAAATTTAATACTCTGTGAAAAGAGTCCAGAGACACAAAGATAGACATTTTCTTTTCCCACCATCTCTCCTCTCCCCACCTCACAATCTGACACGAAACACAAAGCTGCCTGCTTCCCCCGCCTCCAAAATCTTTCCTTCAAAAATGTTCCATTTGCTCAACTAATGGGGGGATCAGAAACTGAGATCAGTGCTATGTTAGATTCCACTCCGTGGAAACACTCACTCACACACAAACGATATGGCAACATCTCTGTTTCATGACTTCCTCTGTCAGGAATTATGTATGTAGTGAGCAGTCAGCACACAAACAGTGGGAGAGCACACAGGTGTTCAGTTGTAAGTGGGTGTCTGTTTACGTCCATGAATGAGGGGACAGCACAGTCATATATCTGTCATTACATGAGTACAGTTTACGGTTTGTTACATCACGTTACGATGACATCTTTAGGTGGAACAAGACAATAATTAAGGCCAAAAACACACTATTACAGATTATTAGAGAATTCCAGATTGACACTCAAGCAAACCAAGAACCAAAGCCTCTAACTGTCAAATGTTACACCAATACTGTTTGTCTGAGAGGCAGATGGTTTTTTAATGATTTTCTGGCTTAATTCAGCCATTTTGCAAAGTGCTTCTAAAATTTTGGCTGTTTCTAAGTTAGAACACCCGACAGTTTATGGTTTTGGATCGATCTATGAAGACTCCATGCAAGGGCATAGCCAGAAAATTACTTTTGGGTGGGCCTCAATAAAAATCGATGGGCCAAATTTTTGGCCAATTTTTAATTTTAATATTTTTTTTACCAAATTATCCTTAACAACAGAGAAGCGGCAGATTCAAACAGAACACTTTCAGGAATCAGAATTTGTGCATTTTTTTTTAAACTTATTTATTAATATTTATATAAACAGTTTTAAAAATGCATAAATTCTGATATATATATATATATATACACATACTGTATAATCCCTAATATTCTGGGCAGGCCTGGGTCTAATTTGGGTGGCCCAGGCCCACCAGACTCCATGGCTTAACATTATTAGAATATTCACTTTCGAGGAATTGAAATCTGAAATTCAGCACTAAATATGAAATGAAAAGAAATTACACAAAGAATGAAAAGCTACGTATGCAGAGCCACTTCTTACCATTTTCGAATTATTTAAATTACCTGAGACAATAATGAAATGACCTATTAAACTTTTAACCTCTGTTTTAAATGAGCGAATGATCGAAACATTTTAAAGTTCCTTTCCTGCTGAGGAGAAATTAACTAAAAAAATAAGATATCCTGAGAAAGAAATTGATTAATACTTAAATATGGATGAGCAGACTATTTATTCAGCATGAATCATTAACACGCAGATAAAACTGTGGATATGGTGTTGAACTCAAGGTCAAACTAAAGTGTTTGCAAAAACCATTGCCAAGGTTAAAAAGACAAACAGACAGACAGAGAGAGACCTTATTACAGTTTGTTCTCAATACATCAGAAATTGCTTCATTCAAACAATCAAATAAATAAACGGGGTATTAACACAACTGCTCAAAAGCTTTTAACTACTTCAAAACATCTTTCTGTAAAATTCAACTTATTTTATTCTTCTTTCTTCTCTGCCTCGTTGCAGTAAAGGTAATTAACATGTACAGATCTTCATCCTGAAACAACCTATAAACTGTTGACAGCACTTTGAACACTGTGTTGCTATTGGGAATCGATGGTGCCAGACGGGCTGGTTTAAGTATTTCTACAACTGCTGATCTCCTGGGATTTTCACACACAACAGTCTCTAGAATTTACTCCGAATGGTGCCAAAAACATCCAGTGAGGGGCAGTTCTGTGGATGGAAATGCCTTGTTGATGAGAGAGGTCAGCAGAGAATGGTCAGACTGGTTCATACTGACAAAGTCTACAGTAACTCAGATAACTGCTCTGTACAACTGTGGTGAGAAGAAAATCATCTCAGAACAGGTTGGTGCTGTTTAGGTGGCATGAGGGGGACCTACACAATATTAGGCAGGTGATTTTAATGTTGTGGCTGATCGGTGTATATATATATATATATATATATACACATTATTTTATTATATTAAATATTATTATATTTTATATGCATTCTATATTTATGCACACACCACTGCTGTGAGTGTATCATATCAGAACATGTCAGATTTTCGTGATATGATCCTGATGAGGTGCACAGATCTTGCCAGGACCAATATGTCACCCTTGCTGAACCAAAAGATGCATGTTGTTCCATAATAAGTGATATAAAAATACAGTAGAATAAAAATAGCCATAATCTATATTACAGCAGTAAACATGTCCGTCCTAACAGTTTTATACATTATTACGTTCATGTTTACATGCACTTTATAAAAGTATTTGTTTAGTATTTACACTACTGATTTAGCACGTAGAATTACACGTAGAATCCCATATGAAATCTGATCAAACTCACCCTGTTGCTGGAAAAGCATACAGCTGCTGAAAGTGTCAGGAATATCCAAATGTTCCTCATTATTCCTCTCTGGGAAGTCTTTTGCAAAGAAATCGTGGATCGCGCTCGTCTGTGTACTCCTTAAACCGCAGCGGCTACTTTTACTGCTTTATATACAAGATCCTTTCAGAGAGAGATGCTTGGCGTTTTGATCCAAATGATCAAAGTAGTTACGCTTTCGTCTTTCCTGAACTGAACTATTGAAAGAGTGCTGATGCGATGCTGAAGTCTCGAGTCCATATGAGGCTGTGCGAGGATGACAACGACACAGAGAGAGAGAGAGAGAGAGAGAGAGAGAGAGAGAGAGAGAGAGAGAGAGACGGGGGTGGATTATTGCTTCACAGCTGACGAAAACTTGGACCAGTGCAAGGTTTTGTCTCAAACTAGTGCGTTACCAACAAGAACAGCACCTTTGTCGTAATTTCGAACTTTAGCTACAATGAGACTGTGATGGCCAAAAATGCTGTCTAGTTAGGCGGGTCACTGTGCTGGACTGTACATTTCATTTGCAAGCAAAATGAGAGAGTCAAACATGTAATAAACGTTATAAATTACAATAGTTATCAGTTTTTGTGTTATAAAATGTGTTTGCCACCACTGTCATAAAAAAAGAAACAGAATGACAGAAAGAGTCTGAAAGCTTCTCACACTGTTTGAAGGAAATCCCATATTAAAGGGATCTCATCACTCATTTACTCACCCTCATGCCATCACAGATGTGTATGACTTTATTTCTTCTGCAGAATTCTGCACAAATAAAGATTTTTAGAAGGGTATTTCAGCTCTGTTGGTCCTCAAAAGCAAGTGAATTGTGGCCAGAACTTTGAAGCTCGATAAAGCATATAAAGACAGCATTAAAGTAATCCATACGACTCCAGTGGTTCAGAAGTGATATGATGGGTGTGGATCAATGGCGTAGCATCTGGGCTTATATGCAGTTGCATATGGGCCCGGGATTAAGGGGGGCACAAAAGGTGGTCACTACCCAGGGGAAAAGGCGATTAGACCCACCAACCCACAGAAGGCGTTCGCTCCCAAGGTTAGCCCAAGGGTGCTCTTTGCAAACAGGGCTGTACCAACCAAGCTATGCCACTGGTGTGGATGAGAAACAGATCAATATTTAAGTCCTTTTTCACTATAAATCACCATTTTCACATTCTGAAAGTTTGTATTCAGCAGAAGAAAGTCACACACATCTGGGATGACATCTGGGAGGGTGAGTAAATGATGAGAGAATTTTCATTTTTGGATGAACAATCCCTTTAATTGTTTTAAATTAGTAACAAAAATAACAGTAATAATAATAGTATTTTGGCATTACCATTGTTATTTTCTTACAGTAAAATATAGGCACATTTAATATAGTATCATATAGGCTATTTAAAATTTTCAATGTGTAAATAAAGATTTCAAATAACTCGACAGCGAATGAAGAGGGAAATGAAGAATGATCTTGTGCAGTGGGGTTTGTCTCCCCCTGCTGTTTTAAGGTATTATAACCACACAATAACCGCAGTATGCCCTGCATGGTAAACTTTAGTTATAAATCACTTTTCATGCAAATAGCTCTTAGTATTTAAATATAAAAATGGAAAATGTATGTATACAAAAATACCGTAGTACTGCTAAAACGTAAACTACAATGTTTTATTCTAGATCCCTAAAATAAAAAGCCCACAAATCAATATTTGTATTTAAATGTTTTATTGAAGTTATTTACTCATTACCACCTATGGCTCTTCGGGACAAGCAGGGAAAATGAATAAGTGGAAGATCATTTTTTTTTTTTTTTGTACTTTAAAAAGATGTCACATGCATAAAAGTCAATAAAAGGTACACATAGCTGATGTACTGCATTATATCATTATAATACTCAAAACAATAAATACAGTGAGTACCCAAAAGCATACCTGCGGACAAATTTTACAGAGCAAAATAAAAACTCTGTCTACATGATACCATGTAGTACCTGAATTGATAAATGTCATTTTAAATTAGACTGAGGTGAGGGACATGAGAAATGCAGTATGCATAAAAGTGAGACATATAGCAAGCAACTGAGAGAGAGAAAAAAAGAAGGTAGAAAAAGCTCCATAACCCTATTATCCTATTCCTGGTTTAATTTCTGTCAGTTTTAAGGTGCCGATCTGGTTTTTCCTCCAAACGGGGGATCTGTGAAAAGGAGAAAGTCACCAGACTCTCCTTTAAGCCAAGTATAAACTATAATACCTTTAATAATAATTGCCTTTTTTGTTTTAAATCGACATCCTTCTTCTAGTGTGGGTATTTGTGAGACATGCTCCAACTTCTCAGATTTAAACTGGTTTAAAATCTGGTTGACCAGTTGTCAAGTGTGCACACTGTCTGGACGAGCGAAAGAGCAATAAAGACTAACTGCCAATGAAATAGCGAGATAACAAAAGAGCATGATGCATTGGTAAGTAAGGGCAAATTAAATACATAAAACTGCTCCCTAAATATTTATTTGTTTTTAAATGTACTCATGATGACGTACTTTAGTCTTGTAGTGTGCGCTTGACCTTACTCATGTCAAGAGAAAATAGATTTAACATCAGTTAAAATAATCATCTATTACAAAGGTGGAATGGATGCTGTGTTGTAGTGAAAAAGTCAATGTGGGGTGAGTGTTACATACTGGAGGTGGTGAGCTGGGTTCTAAGTGTCGGCCCAGGAAAGAGAGCAGTCTTCTTCAGATAAGTCCACTGCCCAGAAACATTAACCCTGTCACCAACCAAAACACACGTGGGTCCTACACAAACACATACCATTCATAGTAGGACAATAAATATACAGTATGTTCTGAATCATAATGGACCAGACTAAAGTGTTGAAATGGCATATAGTGGTATTTGATAAGGGTACACTGTAGGGCTGGGTAGTGATACAGATTTCCCGATTCACAAGCTCTCAATTCGATTAGATTTCGATTCATATGGGTATATTTCAGTTATAATGTCCCTTTTGCTTACAGATGAAATAAATTATTTTCTAGCTAATGCTGTTCATTATACAGGGGAACTTCTAACTAGGTACATTATGAAAATGTAATTTTACTAATTATATTTTGTTTGTTTTTCACCATTTTGGTCACATTTTAGCTTTTTTTTAAATGAACAAATCCATGTATTCAATCAATCAATATGATCCTTTACTGCACATATTATTTATTGTTACATATTTATTGTTTAATTACATAATTTGTACTATTTACATTGATTTGCTGAACACGCACTAAAAACCGGCATTTCTCTAAAGAGTGTCTGTAAATGAGTGCATGTTCACGAGAGAGAGCCGAACGGATTTACATCTGTGCTATACATGATTAGATTTAAATGTTTATTTTGTTGTTTTTGATCAGCAACTGACTGTAAAGAACAGAAAGGGATTTAAAGGAAAAATTATTCAATGACAAATGGGTTGCGTGGATCTCGTTTTGTACACAAATTACACGAAACAAGTTTTACTCTCAACACACGGTGAAAGGATCTCACTGTTGAATACTTCACCACCACTATACTACACAATCACTGGTGAGTGAAATCCAAAAATTTACCAGGCAGTTGCCAAATATATACATTTTAGCTGCAAACCAAATTTGGTTGCAAATGTGAGCAATTTTTCTCTCACTGTAATAGAGGGTTGTGCATAGAGTAAAAGATCGATCTTGGGATTTAAGAATCAATATCGCTCAAATGAAGATCACGTTCAATCAGATAATCGATATTTTTTTCCCAACCCTAGTACAATGACCCCATTCAAAGGAAGACTCCAGATTCATTCCAAAGGCCACATCCATTAGACCAAATAAGGAGAGGGAAAAGGTTCCCATGGTGAGCTGGAGGTTCAGCCGCATGACATTCCGGTGGCTGAAGACAATTTAAAACACAGTGGTGGCCAAAAATATTGGCACCCTTGGTAAATATGAGCAAAGAAGGCTGGGGGGGGGGGGGATCTGCATTGTTTATCCTTTTGACCTTTCATTAAAAAAAAAAAAACACAAAAATCTAACCTTTAATTGAAGTAAAACAATTGAAAGAGGGGAATTTTCTCATTAAATAAATATTTTTCTCCAAAACGCATTGGCCATGATTATTGGCACCCTTTTATTCAATACTTTTTGCAACCTCCCTTTGCCAAGGTAACAGCTCTGATTCTTCTCTTATAATGCCTATTGAGGTTGGAGAACACCTGGCAAGGGATCTGAGACCATTCCTCCATAAAGAATCTCTACAGGTCCTTCAAATTCAGAGGTCCATGTTGGTGGAATCTCCTCATCAGTTCACCCCACACATTTTCTATGGGGTTCAGGTCAGGGGACTGGGATGGCCATGGCAGAACCTTGATTTTGTGGTCAGTGAACCATTTTTGTGTTGATTTTGATGTTTGTTTTGGATCATTGTCCTGCTAGAAGATCCAACCAGGGCCCATTGTAAGCTTTCTGACAGAGGCAGCCAGGTTTAGATTTTTTATCTGTTGGTATTTGATAGAGTCCGTGATGCCATGTATCCGAACAAGATCTCCAGGAACTCTGGCAGAAAAACAGCCCCACAACATTAAAGATCCAGCACCACATTTAACCGTGGGCATTGGATACTTCTTCATCTCTGTGTGCGCCAAACCCATCTCTGGTGTTTGCTGCCAAAAAGCTCTTCTTTTGTTTCATCTGACCATAGAACCCGATCGCATTTGAAGTTCCAGTAGTGTCTGGCAAACTGAAGACACCTGAGTTTGTTGTTGGATGAGAGCAGAGACTTTTTTTCTTGAAACCCTCCCAAACAACTTGTGATGTCTGATATTATTTTTTATTTTATTTTTTTTAGACTTTCTGACCTCAAGACCCAACTAATTTCTGCAATTCTCCAGCTGTGATCCTCGGAGATTCTTTGGCCTTTTGAACCATCCTCCTCACTGTGTGTGGAGACAATATAGACACGCGTCCTTTTCCAGGCCGATTCTTAAGATCTCCAGTTGATTGGAGCTTCTTAATTATTGCCCTGATGGTGGAAATGGGCATTTGCAATGCTTTAGCTATTTTCTTATAGCCACTTCCCATTTTGTTAAGCTCAACAACATTTTGCCACACATCAGAAATATATTCTTTAGTCTAACCCACTGTGATTGATGATTAAGGGAATTTGGCCTGTGTGTTACCTCATATTTATACCCCTGTGAAACAGGAAGTCATGGATGAACAATTTCATGTTTGTAGTCACCCAGGTGCACTAAGAAATGTAAAATATGAATAGTAATATACTTCATATATTTTACTCATAAGAATTTCTAGGGGTGCCAATAATTGTGGCAAACGTATTTTTGAGAAATATATTTTTTATATATATGAGATATTTCAGCTTTCAATTTTTACTTCAATTAAAGGTTAGATTTTTGTAAATTTTTTGAATGAAAGATCAAAAGGATAAACAATGCAGATTTGTTTTCCACTGCCTTCTTTGCTCATATTTACCAAGGGTGCCAATATTTTTGACCACCACTGTACTTGTAAATAACAGATGACATCAATAGTGAAGTCCTTGAGCTCCTTCCCCAGTTCTCTTGTGCAAGTCTTTGAGTACGACATCACAGACTAAACAAATGAAACATAAAAATAGGAATGAATTGCAAGTTTAGCAGTATGCTATTTAAGGTTGTGTCACTACAACGATTAATAGCAGAATCATGATTTTCTTCGTTAACTTTTATAAATTTTTCATCAAGAATTTTTTTAATGTGAGCATTCATAGGCCTTCCTACAATTCAATTAATGAAGCAGTAGGTAATATAAATAAGCCAAAAACTTAGAAACCTACATTTCCCAGTGGGATCTGAGCTAGAAACCAGCTGAATACCCATGGGCCACAAGAGAGCCCCAATGGAACTGGGAGATACTCGTAAACTATGTAACTTTCACATTTTTCCTAATAGGATATTAATTGCCATTTCACTCAATTTGTCCTTATTTTAAATTTAACCATCAACATTGTTTTCACATTTTGTTTTGAGCTGCGACAATTGTGATCCAATGATATTGTGCTGTATTGTGCATTACAATGTATTGTGTGTATCGTATACCCAGGGCTAGTGCAATTAAAAGACATTTTGGAAGATGTGGTTGCAGCTGGTACCTATCCAGGTTAATGAAGATGACACCTTCAGAGTCATCAATGAGGCCTTTCAGCTCTCATGCTTTGTTGCCCAGCTCCTCTGCCTGCATGTAGTAATTCTCCAGCAGTAACTCCATCTCTTTGGCATGATCTAATCCCAGACTACTCTCCTCACTGGCTCCGTTTCAACACAGACATCCCCACATGCACATACATGCACACAAACAAAGCAAATACAACCACAAACAGATAAGGAAGTCAACCCCAAAGCTCATATTTACACTGACAACAAGAATATTTATGTACATGTCATTTTTATTAGTATAATGCTTTTCACAACACACATCGTTTCAAAGCTGCTTTACAGAAAATCATGCATTAACAGAAAATGAAACTGTAATATCTATAAAGTCTTAGAGTCATCATTGTGTAGTTTGATAAAATACAATTGTGAATTGTGTTTAAAAATAAGTAATTCAATAATAATTGTATTTAGAAACCCAGTGAGCAAGCTGAAGGCGACTGTGGCAAGGAACACAAAACTCCATAAGATGTTAGTTAATGGAGAGAAATAACCTGTAAACCAGGCTCACTGTGGGGGCCAGTTCCCCTCTGGCTAACATCATGAATATAATGGCAATATTACTTATGTATAGTGCATGTATAGTTAAAAAATTATTAAACCAAGAGAGTTGAGAATATCGATAAATGCTAATCCCAATGTGTCATTTTTCATTATCTATGTGAAAGTTGAAGTCACCGACAATTAATCTGCATCTGATACAAACTTTGCAAGTTCACCAAGGAAATCAGAATATGGTCCGGGTGATCTATATACTGTAGCAAGGGCAAAAGAAGACAGATTTTTATTTATGTCTGATGGTGTCACATTAAGCATTATTAGTTCAAAAGACTTAAATTTATATCCTGTCCTCTGAGTAACACCAAAAACTTCACTGTAAATTGTAGCAACAAATCCTCCTCGATCCTTCAGACAAGGCTCATGTTTATAACAATAATCTGGGGGAGTAGATTCATTTAAACTGGTTTAAGCCAGGTTTCAGTCAAACAGAGTGCATCCAAACTATGATCTGTAATAATTTCATTTACATTTAGTGCTTTGGTAGAAAGAGATTTAATGTTTAGTAGCCCTACCTTCATATGATGTTTATCTTACTTTTTTTTATTTTTTTTTATCTCAAGTTTGACCTAAATCAAATTTTTTCAAAATTATTTAGTGAGGGGTTTGTGTTTGGTAGTTCAGGGAACAGACACAGTCTTTATGTGATATCTAGGTGATACAGTCTCTATGTGTTGTAGTTTATGTGACCTGTGTGACGTCTCAAGGCAGCTAGCAGATGTTCGGATTAACCAGTTTGTCTGCTTCCTGAACTGGGCCCCAGTTTATGTACATATAAACAATAACATCACATTTTAAAATGGAACAGGTATGTTTAGATACTGTGATATCACATTGGGTCCAGTTGGGAAATAAGTGACTTAAACATATTTGAAAGGAGGAAAGTTTCACCTACAACACTCGTGGGTCAGTCCACTTGGTGAGACAGAGTTCATCTATCAGTTCATCCTCATGCAGGATCTTGAGCAGACTGTCTTTAAACACTTTAATGTCCGTCTCCAGCTCTGACAGGCTGCAGGGGGTTCAAACTGATCGGTTTACTCCCAAAGGAAATTCCAGATCACGTTACTTCAAAGAGCACCCCACTAAATGCAATGCTGATCTCATTTAACATCATGAGATTTCTGATTTAAAAATCACAGGCAGGATTATTTCCAGTCTTGTATTAAAGAAACTGGGGCTCTTCACAGCAACATTATGATATGTTCTTGATTGGTTACATAGAGGGATCACTTTTATTACTCTGAGCACATTTCCTATAACAACATACCTTAAGTTATAGTGATTTACCAGGGTTCAGCAATAAGAATGGCCTGATGGCCCGGGGCCCGTTGTCACTTTTCCTATCAAAAAATAAATACTTTTTCCTATCCCAGATTAATGTGCAGTGACAACTAAGAGTAAGCCATTTGTAGAAAGATATCTCTGAAAAGTGTCAACACTGAGGGGTGAATTCACTAAACAGTTGTGGCACTTTTGCACGTGGTAAACCCACAACCCAGCAGGCGCAATCAGCCCTGAAATATCACTGCGTCTTGAGTATTTAAGTCACTGTCATTCTTATTCCATGCAAACACACCTCCTTTCTAAGTAAATTAGACTCATTATACACAGGGTTGGGGAGTAACGGAATACATGTAACGGGATTACGTATTTAAAATACAAAATATAAGTAACTGTATTTCACTACAGTTACAATTTAAATCATTGGTATTTAGAATACAGTTACATTCAAAAAGTATTTTGATTACTGAAGAGATTACTTTGCATTTTATTGTCATTTGTTTCATTTAATATTTAGTCCTTTCAGATGGAAAACATTTATACATATAAATGATGCGATCCAAAGTGCATTTGAACAGCGGTGAAACACTTTCTTATGATGTGTTACATTCATACGAGCAGACAGAGAAGTAAGTTTGAAGTAAGTTTGAAGCAGAAGAAATAGAAATAAACCTTGTGTAAATTGTCAGCTTTATGCTAATCTAAAATGCTATTTCAAGCCATTTTACATGCACATGTTACCAGGCATGATCATATTTTTTTATCAAGAAAATTCACGTTGGTTCATAATTTCTTTTTCTCTAGTAAGACCTTTGATATCAGGGCAAAAATCATATTCTTGATAATAATTTTTGTATTGTTTTCCAGTAAAAATATCTAAAAATCCTTGAAACAAGATCAATTTGATTTATCTTGTTTTAGAAACAACACTGCATAAGATATTTATGTTTTTCAGAGAATGTATTTTTAACATGTGTATTTTGTCTTACTGTACTGGCAGAGTTTTTATAGTCAAAACAAGTGAAAAAATCTACCAGTGCTGAAGAAGTAATCCAAAGTATTTACAATACATTACTGACCTTGAGTAATCTAACGGAATATGTTACAAATGACATTTTACAGCATGTATTCTGTAATCTGTAGTGGAATACATTTCAAAAGTAACCCATTCAACCCTGATTACACAGCCTGGCGCAATAGCATAGCGTAAGAAAGTTCCTTTGTGTAGTTCCTTGCACAAATGCATTTTTTTGTGACAGTCCTTAGTTTTTCCTCATCTTTTTATTTACTTGTTCTTTGAACAATATCACACTCACAATCGTGCAGTATGGCCTTAAATCTGCACGGCTGTGATTTGGCAGCAGGCAGAGCTCTTTTACACATAGGGCCATACAGCACTCTTGCGTGCGTGAAATTGCTTTAATATATTACCAGGCATAATTCAGTCTTCATAAATTCTCTCCTGAGGCTCTGTAGCATCATCAAAAAGAAGTGCACACTTCAATACAGAAGTTAATGAACTCACCTCTTGCTATTAAGCAGAAGCATATGCAGTTTGTTGCGGTCAGTAGAGAGGAGCTTTGGGTCGACCAACGACTCCAGACAATCCAGAATCTGAGGCTGAACTTCATTCAGCTGCGCCTGCAGCACATTCACCTGTGCCAGAACACATGCTTACCCATAAACATGCAACAACACAGTGGTTATGAGTACACAACATGGAAAAATAATTATGACACAGAAACAAACACATAGACGAAAATCAGGCTGTGGTATTAAACAATACCACACTAACCAAGATCAACAATGTGATTTTTAGCATAACTCTGCTTAAGATGCACTCTAGACTGATTATAAAGGCTCCTGCACAACCACGGCAAAATGCTTAGAGCCAAAAAAGCCACGCTGCAGTGGGATGCGTTTATTGGTACATTTAAATATGACGACGCTCAAGATTACATGTAAAATGTCAACTAAAATTACATTTAAATGTGTTATCAATGACTTCATGCCTCATTCTATGAGTAGAATTCACAAAAGATCAGTAAAAGAAGCTGTTTTAACCACTTGATGATGATTTAAAGTAATACAGTAGGGGTGGGTGATATGACCAAAATCTTATTACGATAGGAGTAATTTTATATCACGATAACAATATACACTGACGAACCAAAACATTATGACCACTCACATCTCCTAACAAGGCCACATGTCAAGTTCTGGGAAGATTAGATGGTAAGCGAACAATCAGTTCTCGTAGTCAATGTTGTTGAATGCAGAAGAAATGGGCAGGAGTAAAGACCTAAGCGAATTTGACAAGGGCCAAATTGTTATGGCTAGACAACTGGGTCAGAGCATCAAGGCTTTTTACATCACGTGGGCGGCCGTGTACGTGTGCACCACAGAACACCTTCAGGGGTCTTGAAGTCTTGTAGGCGCTGTTTTGGTGGGACGTGGAGGACCAACAGCATATTAGGCAGGTGATCATAATGTTTTGGGTCATTTGTTGTTTTTTTGGTAGTTAAATCAGTTAAATACTTCCAAATATTTCCTCTTATATAATTTTCTCTTTATGTGGAACTTGACAATCATCAAAATACAAAAAAAACAACAACTTGGTTTTAAATCAGTCTACCATAATAAATATGATTTCACATAATGCTACATTAATACATTTCACATAATGCCACATTTCAGTCTGCTATGTTGCTGTCCAATATTTTTATAAACTTTCCTCAAGAAACTCGAGATCCTCCCAAAGCAATGCAACAAAGAAAATAATGTAAATAATGTAAATAATAAAGTAAAAAAAGAAAAAAAATACATTAAAAACAAAATTATGTAAACACATCTTGCATAAAATAAATATCAATTAAATATAAACATATAATATAGCCAAATTAATGTGGAGCACATCTTTTGGCTTTCATAATGTTTTTTTGCATGCTTCACTTTGAGGAGGTAAAACAAATTTCTTGTATTACATCTTGCGACACATTATATTTTTCTGCTCTGTGTTGGGTTTTGTGAACCTACACCACAGATGTCGCAACTGTTAATAACCAGCTCCTCTTCATTTTCTTGACTTGTTTGGGAGTTGTCCCATTCGATTGATTTTTCTAAGTGATTTTCCTGGGTAAAATATGATTGAGAATTGTGAGTGATCCTGCTGTGCGCTCTCCTATAAATATCGGGAAGCCTGCTGGACTCGAGCACACTTGCATGCTGCAGAGATACCGCACACAGCGCTCATATGAAACACAGGTGTGTGTGTCAGATGAGAAGCAAATTAAGTGCTTATGAAGTGCCGAACACGAGATGAATGTAATTGAATTTGCTTTGACGGCCATCGAAAAATCTTTTAAACCCTGTCCATGTTTTTTTATTTTTTTATTCTCTGTCTCACGTGAAACCCTGCCCACTAATAGATAAGCCCATGCGGTGCACATGGATATTTACATATTGTGATATACACGATATAGCAAAATCTCTAACGTCTGATACTTTATATTGTCGCCACGAAATATACTGTCATATCGCCCAGCCCTATAATACAGTATATATACAGTTGAAGTCAAAAGTTTACATACACTTAGTTTGAAGTCATTAAAACTGATTTTTGAACCACTCCATTAGCAAAAAAGTCATTTAGGACATCTGCTCTGTGCATGACATGAGTAATTCTTCCAACAATTGTTTACAGACAGAGTGTTTCACTTTTAATTGCCTATATCACAATTCTTAAGTTAACTGTGCCTTTAAGCAGCTTTGAAAATTCCAGAAAATGATGTCAAGCCTTTAGCCAATTAGCTTCTGATAGGAGGTGTGCTGAATTGGAGGTGTACCTGTGGATGAATTTTAAGGCCTACCTTCAAACTCAGTGCCTCTAGTGAAATCAGCCAAGAAAATAGCAGACCTCCAAAAGTCTGGTTCATCCTTGAGAGCAATTTCCAAATGCCTAAAGGTACCACGATCATCTATACAAACAACAGTACACAAGTATAAACACTATGGGACCACGCAGCCAACATACCGCTCAGGAAGGAGATGCATTCTGTCTTCTAGAGATGAACGTAGTTTGGTGCGAAAAGTGTAAATCAATCCCAGAACAACAGCAAAGGACCTTGTGAAGATGCTGGAGCAAAGAGGTAGACAAGTATCTATATCCACAGTAAAACGAGTCCTATATTGACATAACCTGAAAGGCTGCTCAGCAAGGAAGAAGCCACTGCTCCAAAGCTGCCATAAAAAAGCCAGACTACAGTTTGCAAGTGCACATGGGGACAAAGATCTTACTTTTTGGAGAAATGTTCTCTGGTCTAATGAAACAAAAATTTAACTGTTTAGCCATAATGTTTGGAGGAAAAAGTGCGAGGCTTGCAAGCCGAAAAACACCATCCCAACTGTGAAACATGGGGGTGGCAGCATTATGTTGTGGGGGTGCTTTGCTGCAGGAGGGACTGGTGCACTTCACAAAATAGATGGCATCATGAGGAAGGAAAATGATGTGGATATATTGAAGCAACATCTCAAGATGTCAACCAGGAAGTTAAAGCTTGGTCGCAAATGGGTCTTCCAAATGGACAATGACCTCAAGCATACCTCAAGTTGTGGCAAACTGGCTTAAGGACAACAAAGTCAAGGTATTGGAGTGGCCATCACAAAGCCCTGACCTCAATCCGATAGAAAATTTGTGGGCATAACTGAAAAAGCGTGTGCGAGCAAGGAGGCCTACAAACCTGACTCAGTTACACCAGTTCTGTCTGGAGGAATGGATCAAAATTCCAGCAACTTATTGTGAGAAGCTTGTGGAAGGCTACCCAAAATGTTTGACCCAAGTTAAACAATTTAAAGGCAATGCTACCAAATACTAACAAAGTGTATGTAAACTTCTGACCCACTGGGAATGTGATGAAAGAAATAAAATCTGAAATGAATCAATTCTCTCTACTATTATTCTGACATTTCACATTCTAAAAATAATGTGATCCTAACTGACCTAAGACAGGGAATGTTTCTACGATTAAATGTCAGGAATTGTGAAAAACTGAGTTTAGATGTATTTGGCTAAGGTGTATGTAAACTTCTGACTTCAACTGTATGCAGTAGATAATAAGTTATTTGTCTTGTTTACATTCTGAATTCATGGCGCTAATGTGCTAAAATACTATACAAGGCCATAACAATATGCGCCAATTACACACTGTTATTGTAATTTATGATGACACTGATACTACTGCAAACAATTGGTGTATAAAAGAGTGTTACCGGGTAGAATACAGACAAAAGAATGATGAATGGTATATCTTACTTACAGATGTGTAAATGGCTGCAGATGGCACATGAGTGAAGCAGCATATAAAACAAATGAGTGAACGGCCACTTAAGAGTATTTGAGTAGATCTGGTTCCTTATGAAGATTAAAAAAAAAAAAAAATTGCATGACATGTCTTTGTAAAATGTCTCCACGTAAACGATCGTACAGACGTAGGTAAATTTGCACTAGCTTGCTCATAACTCTATATGCCGCTGTGTTCATGTTGACTGATCTTAACTGACTGAATAGGAATTAGCTTTCTGCCTCAAAGTAGGTGGAGCTCAAGGTCACACCTACCAATGACGTGGACCAATGGCAGTAAGAAGGTGTTTAGCAGCCGGTACAAAGATTTCCTGAAAGTTCACCCTGGCAAGCTGTTACAAATCACCGAAATAAACGGAAAAACACCTTCATTTTGGTCAGATTATGTTCTAAATTACATAACACCCATTTGTTCTTCAATTTCGTAGGAAGTGTGCAGGGGCCTTAAAACATTAATTGTGAAATAAAGATACTGATATTATCATTAACGAATTAACATATTTATTATTTACATTTACATTTATTCATTTGGCAGACGCTTTTATCCAAAGCGACTTACAAGAGAGGAAAACATAAGCGAATCATCTTAGGAGACAGTGGTATGAAAAGTGCTGTATTACAAAGTATCACTAGCATCATAATAGTATTCAAAATAGAATAAAGTGCAACAGAATTTTTTTTTTTTTTTTTTTTTTTTTTTTTTAATGACTGGTTAAGTGCTCATGGAAAAGATGTGTTTTTAGTTGTTTTTTGAAGACAGAGAGTGAGTCAGCTTCATGGATGGAGTTGGGAAGGTCGTTCCCCCTACATGGTATGATGAAGCTGAAAGTCCGGGAAAGTGTTTTGGTGCCTCTTTGTGTTGGTACAACAAGGCGACGTTCCTTAGCCGACCGCAGACTTCTAGTGGGCACATAGCTCTGCATAAATGATTTTAGGTATGCTGGAGCAGACCCAGTAACAGTTCTGTATACCAGCATCAGAGCCTTGAATTTGATACGTGCATCAACCGGCAGCAAGTGGAGATAGACAAGGAGTGGTGTAACATGTGCTCTCTTTGGTTCATTAAAGACCAGACGTGCTGCTGCATTCTGGATCATTTGCAGGGGTCTAATTGCACATGCAGGGAGGCCTGCACTGAGAGCGTTACAATAGTCCAGTCTAGTTATGACAAGTGACTGGACAAGCAGTTGTGTGGCATGTTCAGAGAGGAAGGGTCTTATCTTCCTGATATTGTAGAGTGTAACTCTACATGATCTTGCGGTCTTTAAGATGTGGTCTGTGAAATTTAGTCTGTTGTCGATGGTTACCCCTAGATTTCTGACCGATTTGGAAGGTGTTACTGTAGTTGCACCCAGCTGCACGTGATGTTGTGTTCAACATCAGGGTTGGCTGGAAAGACAAGGAGTTCAGTCTTAGCTGGGTTGAGTTGCAGGTGGTGCTCCTTCATCCAGGCCGAGATGTCCGCCAGGCAGGCAGAAATTCGAGCAGTCACTGTGGTGTCGTTGGGCTGGAAAGACAAGTAGAGCTGCGTGTCATCAGCGTAACAGTGGTAAGAGAAACCATGTGCTTGAATGATGGGTCCCAGTGATGTTGTGTATATAGAGAAGAGAAGTGGCCCAAGCACTGATCCCTGAGGTACCCCAGTAAGTAGCTGATGTGGCTTGGATACCTCACCTCTCCAGGCTACCTTGAAGGTCCTACCTGAGAGATAGGAATTAAACCAGTCAAGCACAGTTCCTGTGATGCCCAGCGAGGAAAGGGTAGAGAGTAATATCTGATTGTTGACTGTGTCAAAGGCTGCAGAAAGGTCCAGCAGAATCAGAACTGATGATCTGGATTCAGCTTTCGCTCGTCTCAGCGACTCGGTGACAGACAGCAGGGCGGTCTCGGTGGAGTGTCCACTTTTGAAGCCTGACTGATTGTCATCCAGCAGTTTGTTCTGTGAGAGATAGGCAGATATTTGATTGAAAACTGCCCTTTCAAGTGTTTTTGCCATGAATGGTATGAGAGAGACTGGTCTGTAGTGTTCTATTTGTGTGGGATTAAGTGCGGGTTTCTTCAGCAGCGGGGTTACTCGAGCCTGCTTAAATGTAGTGGGGAAAGTGCCTGTAAGTAGAGATGTGTTAGTTATGTGTGTGAGTGCAGGTAGGATGGACGGAGAAATGGCCTGGAGAAGGTGGGAAGGAATGGGGTCAAGGGAACAGGTGGTGGGGTGGTTGGATAGGAGGAGTTTAGAGACCTCAGTGTCAGTCAGAGGAGAGAACATGGAGACAGAAGAGTTGCATACAGGAGGCAGGTGTTTGACAAGGTGTGGTGCTGAGAATGTATTGCTGATGGCTGCAACCTTATTATTAAAGAATGTGGCGAAGACATCTGCTGTCAGTGATGTGTCAGGCGGTGGAGGAGGAGGGTAGAGAAGTGTGTTGAATGTTCTAAACAAGCTGCGAGTGTCTGTGGTGCTGTTGATCTTGTTCTGGTAATAGGAGGTTTTTGCAGATTTGACATTATCTGAAAAAGTTGCAAGCAGGGACTGATTATTATGCATTTCATCACTGTGCATTGCTAACCCTGTGTTGCAGAATGGCTTCCAGTGCTCTGAACTCAAATGGCAGGGAGTAAGTGGCTAGATTTCCATCTCTTGCCAACTGCAGCCCAAGTTCTAACACCAACCATTTCTCCAGACCCAGTCCACGGAAATCCAACACCAGCAAAATCTCCGGAGTAACCACTGCTTTGAGGGACTTCACATAAAAAATGTAGTTTTATTAAGGTCTCTGTCTGAAAACTGCAATTTCCACAGACTGGATGAGGTTGAAGGGCATTTTCAACAGAAAACATTCAAGACCCCATGAAATGGCTTGATGAGCGCGGTTTTGTTTTTTGTTTTTTCTGTGTTGACGTATTTCTTATTGAAACGTGACATTGTCATTGAGGTAGAACATTTCACCAAGTTTGTTCTTTTTTTTTAATTTTTTTTTTATGTAGTTTATGTCAAAGCCCCACAAAACAATGTTTTGCTACTTGCTGTTGCTAGTCAGAGGAAGGTGGCATTTATAATTTAGGAGGAGTGGACATTCTCATTCTAGAAAACCTTTTATTGGACAAATATTTGTACAAACTCAAGAGAATGAATGTATACTGGTAATTTTTGCTTTAAGTTCATTTTGCAACTTTTTGGAGTACACTAGATAGGTTCAAAGTTAACGGACTCATGGGGTCTTTAAGTCAAAGATAAAGATCAACTCACAGCCTTTGGATCCTCATAGTGTAATAATAATGTGTGACAATACCTCCATTCATATGTTGATGGCATTGTTTCGTGCTGTAATGCTTGTTAAAGTGTTGGAATCGCAGATCTCTCGCCTGCAAACTGAGCACCTGATACATCTCAGTCTTCTTCCTTTCTAGAGAACAGAATGCATCACACCAGAGAGAGCTGTGCAAAACAACATTATGTTATTAGACACTATAGAACCAGAGGTGCAAATAGCATCCAACTCACCAAACGTGGTCACATTGCCTTCTGGCTTAAACTTCATCTGTTGAATGAGAAAGCAAAGATACATATTCTGATCATATGATGACATTGGGCAATTAAAACTAATGGATGCACAAAGGTCCAACAGAAGCACAATATTCAGTTAAATTGTTCAGCATGATTGTCTTACCACCACAAAGCCTGGTGCAACACTAGACAGGGCTGCCTGGGATGCATCTGTAACTCTTCGGAGACAGGAGAGGTCTGGCAACAGAAACAATTAAGTTACTCGTGTTGTTTGAGCAACAGAGCTATAATACAACACACGTGCAGCACCTACAGGGTCCCTGAGCTTTCAACAGCCGAATGCTGTGATGTACTCGTCCACATGTTGATGTAAGAGGGCGTTTGAAAGGCGATCTGGAGAACTTCACAGCTCTCCAAGTACAGCAGCATTTCCCCGACACTTTTCTAAGACTTTCTCAACACACAAACCTCAAACATGCCTCCACACTTAAAAACTGTCGGTTAATAGTCCAGCAGATGATGACGCGCTCGCGTGACGCTACTGAGATGCTGTAAAGCTGTACGCTCACTCGATGAAGATGATAAAAGAGATAGGCTATGTACAAGTCATTTTTAATAAAATAATAATAATAATAATAAAACGATGTTATCGTGAATTATATTCTTTTGAAAACCAATTTTATTAAAAAATGCAAATGTAATGAAAATGTGCCTGCAAATTGAGCTTTAACAAATTAAAGGAATATTCCGGGTTCAAGTTCAAGCTTAAAAGACAGCATTTGTGGCATAATGTTGATTTCCACTGGAATTAATTTGAATGTGTCCCTACTTTTCTTTAAAATTAAAAAATGGGTTACAGGGAGGCACTTACAATGGAAGTGAATGGGGCCAATTCTTAAATGGAAAAAAATACTCATTGTTTCAAAAGTAGCCACAAGACATAAACAATATGCATGTTAATGTCATTTTAGAGTGATAAATTACTAACTAACCGTTTCTGTGTAAAGTTATAGCCAATTGTACTTCAACTTCTCAACTTCATTGCCATGAAGATTTTACACTGTAAACCTGGTAAAGAATTTAAACAACTTTACAGATTAAATGATCCACAATTTTTTACAGAAAAATTAATGTAAGTACTTTTATGAAATTATAAGCTTCACATTTCTGCCTTTTAACCCTCCAAAAAATTGGCCCCATTCACTTCCATTGTAACTTCCACACTGTCACCTCGATTTTTGCTTTTTTTCGCTTTTTTTTTTAAGTTGAAATTATTTTTTGTGGTAATCAACATTATGCCACAAATGCAGTCGATTGATCTAAACTTGTATTGAACCTGGGATATTCTTTTAATGCAGTATCTAAAATTACTTCACAATAAAAAAAAAAAAATGTAAAAAATAAATAAAAATGTTTTCTCTAAAATATTCTTGGATATTTGGTTTCAAGCATTTTGGATTGGTTTATTATTCTAGTGAAATAATTATTGTGGAAATACTCACTTGTAGCTATTTCTGTTTATTTTTTATTTTAAATTGTATTTATTTATTTGTTGTTATGGCTAACTTATGTGTCATTTCCCCTTTATGAATCATAGTGGAAAAAGTAAAGATTATGATTTGAATAAGCAAGCTGTTATTCATAAATGCAAGTGTATAACGTTGTGTCTACAAATTAATGCAGTTTTTAACAATATTTCACAATAAAATTATGTTTTCTGTAAAGTATTATTGAATATTTGGCTTAAAATAATTTAAATTAGTTTATTAATCTAAATATGTATTTCTAGTTAAATAAATATTGTGGAAATTCTTGTTGCGATTTCTTTGTTTCTTTAATTTTTAAATTATATTTATTTATTTTTAGTTAGGCTAACGTTTAATGATTAGTCCCCTTATGAATCAAAAGGGCAAACATTAAGATAATGATTTGGAAAAACAAGGTTTTATTTATAATTGCAAATGTAGTAGCAGTATTTAAAATTTTAAATTACACCACAATAAAATCATGTTTTATGTAAAATATTATTAGATATTTAGCGTATTTTTTAATTGTTTCTTAGTGTAGTTTTTATTTCTTTTTTGATAAATATTATTGAAACACTGTCGTGTAGCTATTACTGTTTTTTATTTTTTTATTTATTTATATATATATATATATATATATATATATACATAAAGTGTGTGTGTTTGTGTGTGTGTGTATGTGTGTGTGTGTGTGTGTGTGTGTACGGTTCATTGGGGGAAATAGAATAAAGAATAAAGGAAAAATAAGCTTTTGATATTGTTTTTGAGTTTGAAAATCCACATGCGCATGTTCTCAAAGCGGCCGCAGGGTGTCGCTCTCCCCATATATGACATGCCACTCAAACGTGCCCACAGTGGACACTCCTGAGATGCTGAGACTATACCACATCCTCACATCGCCTCTAGAGTGCATTAGTATTGGTAAAATTAAAGGTAAATTAATATCTCCGCTGCAGTCTTGGAGGTCTGATGGTATGACGCCTCTTGTGAGTCATTGCAACATCAAACCGACGCTACACTAATGATTTCACAGCTCCTGAGCACATCATCGTCTCTCCCTCCGGCGAGCGAGCGCACAATGAATGAAGGAACGAGGCAAGTGATGCTGCGCTGGGGATATTTCTAAAGGCTTTTGTCCTGGCTGTATTCCCTTTACGATAACAATTTGGCGTTAAGATGTTCCCATCGTGCTATTCTAAGCCCAAGAATGGGTCTCAGTTTAAGATGTCTTACACCAAAGTGATTTTTGGGGTGTTGGTGGTGTATGTCCTCCATACGTGCTGGGCCATATACGGCTTCATTCACACCAAACCCTGTGACAGCACCATAGGTGACAACTGCGTGACATCTTACCTCACTGTCAAGCCTCGACTGCAGGTGAGAGTACAGGAACAGCTCAACTGCTTTAATGGGATGAAATGTATTGGGAAATAATGTTTTGGCATGTAATGTGAAAATGTCTCTTATGAAATCAACAGCTCAGCATCTATTCTGCTCTGGACCTCAGTGATGAGGCTGGACACAACCTTTTGTTCAAACTGGACAGATTTGACATTAACTCAACGTTTGAAAGGCAAGTCGACCATTTCGTGATTTGTTAGATTTGTTGCATTAATAATTTCAGACATCAGTAACATGAAATGTGGTGAAACAGTTACTTTGATAGTTTTTTCTCTATTTTGATGTTGAACATTCCTACATAAAATGTTCTGACATCAATTAATTCTAAATCAAAATTAGCCCTAAATGTCGCATCATATGAAATTCATTGCAATTATTTGAGTGTTTTAGGTCTCTCTTACAAAACGTAATGTATTACTATGTTTTTGGAAAGGTACCGTGGTAATGCATTGGTATTATTTAAAGGGATAGTTCACCCAAAAATGAAAATTCTCTCATCATTCACTCACCCTCATGCCATCCCAGATGTGTATGACTTTCTATCAAAGATCTTTAGAAGAACATCTCAGCTCTGTAGGTAAATTTCCACATTCACTTCCACATTCTTCTTCTTTTGTTCGTGCATATCGCCACCTACTGGGCAGGGAGGAGAATTTATAGTAAAAAAAATCGGCTTAAATATTGATCTGTTTCTCATCCACACCTATCATATCACTTCAGAAGACATGGATTTAACCACTCGATTCTTATGGATTGCTTTTATGCTGAAAGTGCTGGTCACCATTCACGTGCATTGTATGGACCTACAGAGCTGAAATATTCATCTAAAAATCTGTGAGTAAATGATGAGAGCATTGTCATTTTTGAGGTGAACTATCCCTTTAAAGTATCTTGGATTATCTTGAGAACACCACGATATGAATATGACAATCATTCAGTACCATGTACAAGTGGCCCCAACAGTATTTGTACGTTAAAGCACCACTTTAAAATGTGTGTGTCTTTACATTAGAAAGCAAAATATCAAACCAAGTAGCATTAATTTTAAAGAAAGATTGCAAAATTCACTTTCAAAGAAAACATGTTAGATTTAAATCATAAAAAAATAGATGCATGAATACTGTTCAAAATTGACAACAAGTGTTTAGACATTTTCTGGTTGTCAAATCTAAGTTGAACAGAGTTTGTTATGAACTAAATCTGTGTGAACTTGAGGGGAAGTTCATACATAAAACTTTATACATCCACTAAAAAGGACTTTAAAACCAGTTGGTTAAAAGTAAAAGCAAAAAATATCTAGAAAAGCGAAGAGTTAGTTTTGAGTAAACATCTAGCATACTTTTTTTTGTACATGTAAATACTGAAAATACATTGCATGGTTGCTCAAATAGCAGTTCGTGTTGAATAAATCAAGTATATTGTTGTGTTGTGATTATAGAAAGGTGAGTGTCACACTTCCTAAGATGACTCATAATAATGGGACAGTCCATGCTGTAGTGTTTGTACACAAGAGTGGAGTTTTACCTTGGAAAGACAGTAGACATGTGCGGCTTGTGACCCGTCTCACCTCTCAGATGATCCCACTTCAGTCTGCTGGCACCACAACTAAAGACACCCCTGAGGTATGGACCCTTTACACATTTCCAGCTTTGGACAGCAGAAGTAAACTATAGTGGGGTAAACTTCTATAGAAGTAAATGGCAGACCATAGCAAATATATATTCCCATTTGCTCCAACAGCAAAAGAGAAATCCACTCTTTATTTTCATGACTTTCCAAAAGAGGGTGGAAACAAAATAAAAAATAAGAGAGATAGATTATGGCAGTCAGAAAAAAGAAAAGTGCCAAATTTACTGTCACTCCAGCAGTTTTTTTTTTTTTAATGTTAGGGTAAAATATTACACAGTATAGTGGCATAAATGTACATTTAACTATGTAAGTCACCATCATTAATGAGCTGTTCAGCCATTACGTCAATTTGTAGGCCAACCTGGAAGACTAATTTGCCATGTGTTCCCTCTAGAATTTCTAACGTTTTTCTTAGGATGGTAGTTTTGGATTTACTATTAAAATTAGGTCTGGAGTCATTTTAACCACAGAGCTTACTTTGCTCCTAAATGAAAAACTGCCATTATAAAAACCCAATGGAAATTCCAGAGGGAACCAATTGGCTGTGTCTCGTTTGGAAGGCTGCATGCTAGGTAGGACGCGTCCTTTGAAGGCTGCAATATACGAGTGTCCTCCTTTAAACAAGCCTCGCTTAAACGAGACAGCCTTCGTAGGACAAACGGAAACGTAACGTAACATGGTTGCTATGACAGCACGCCACTCTTTAACAAGCGCAAGCACTTTGAGTGAGAAGGGAACAAAGTCCCTTTAGAAGGGAATGTATGTGGTACATTTTAGGAGTTATAATGATGTAAAGAGAAAGGAAAATAGATTTTAAAGGTGTACTTTTAGTCTAATGCTTTATTTTAATTATATATTAATATAATTATACATTTTATATACTCTGCACCTACTGAGGTACTTCAACTTGGGAATTAACATTCCTTGCATTTGAACATCACATTTATGGGCAAATTGGCATAATTTTGTTTAGACATTTCTGTTTAAGCAAAGAATTGTAGGTTGTGAGTGCCCACGAAGGATACACCTCATGCATCCTCCAAATTCCAGTGAAAGAAGGTCGCATTTGAAGGCTGCATTCGAAGTGTCCTACTCGCTTTTATGAAACGAGACAGCCTTGATGACGTATGCGGCCGACAAATGCGACCTCCGGAGGACGCATCCTTCCAAACGAGACACAGCCATTGTCAGAAATGCTAATTGTCTTCTTGGTTTTAGGATTACAACTTGAACAGCTCTATTGTATCAGGGCAAGTGCAAAACACTGGCATGACCCAATCTTAAAGTGCAGACTCAAGGCTCTGCTGGTTCAAGAATGGTTACACTAATCAGGAACAAAATAAATCTTGAGCTCTTTATATATAAATGAAGTTCCAAACATAAGTTTGGGAACAACTTGTGCATCTAGGCCTGCCAATCATATCCCAAGGATAAATAAGCATCTGCTTCCGTACTGGTGATGATTCTTGTGGCATCCCTCCACCTTTATATTTCACATATACAAATTATTATTTCAGAACTGTCTTTCTTTTGATCTCTGAGCTCAAGCCCAGTCCTGTGCTCGAGCCCCTGTAATGGACAGCATGCCAAATCTGTTTAGTGCTCCAGGACTATATGAAACAGTTCACTCGTGAAATTCTTTATATATAAAAATAAACCTAGTCTCATAGAATGAACATTACTACAACCAAACTTTTAGCAAAATTACTTTTACATGCCGAATTCTACGTTTCGTGGCAGTTTACTGGTGAAATGAACACTAGGTGCTACAACAACTGTGTCTTATTTACTTTCACACAAATCATGACTACAACGACTGCTTATGATTTTATAAACACGTATTATAAATACTTTTACTCACACACTGCGATATTATGATATCGAAACACTTTTACTATAATGCATCATTTGAAAAAAAATATATTTTAACATTTATATTACAGACTCACCTACATTTAAACTTATTCCAGTGTGATTTGCTTCCGTGGTAGCTCACCTTATAAAGTGTTGGATATTCGACTCGGAAGTCCATGGTTCGAGACCAGCCATGCATTTAAGCTGACACATTAGACAAAAGTGTCATAAAAGCCACATGAAATGTATGGTTGCTTTAGAAAATTAGATTTTCATGTCGTAGTTGCTTTTAGGGCACTATCAGTTAGGTTTAGCTGTTGGTTTTGGGTAAGGATTGCTGTTTTTATTTACCTCTCATTTGATTTTAGATCACTATTGGTTAGGTTTAGGATAAAGTTTTAGGTTAAGGTGGTACGTTTTACTCATTAAAACCTCCATCTAATATTCACCTTAAAAACCTCGTCTGATTACAACATCATTTCACTCCCTTTTAGCGCCCCTCACTGGACATTTCACTGGGAAACTGCAGAAATGTGTAATAAGGCACGCAATTTCGTTTTGCAAAAATATTGCAAATGTCACGTAAATGTTGCCACGTCAATGTTGCCATGGTCATGTAAAGTTCATGAGATCAGGCTGATAAAAACTGTGTTCATATGACTTTACCTTGATTTGGGTATAGAGACAGGCATTGTTTGCTTTAATATTATGAAGGCACTATAATGTAACATTATAATGTACTGTGGAGAGTCACGTGACGCCATGCGAGGAGCGGACGTGTAAACGGCGAGCTCTGCGCACTTGGCTAGATTTTTATTATTTTTATGTTATAAACCGGTGAGATTCAATACACCCTGCTACATACCTGTTCTATGAAGTCAACATGGCAAAGAATTCAAAATCCAGCGGCAACTGGCGAGCATGTCTGAGATGCTGACGAAAGTTGTTGCTGACTTAGAGGATCTTGCTGTAATATGTTAATTGATTACTGTGATGAAATGAAATTCTCTGTGTTGGTTACAAGAATCAGGGATGTCGAGTGGTGGATCGATTATCTGGAGTCATCGGAGAGGGAATTAGCTGCTAATCCGCTAGCAATCAAAACAGACTTGGAACGTGTTTTGAAAAAACTAGAGGATTTGGAGAATCGTAGCCGGCAAAATAACGTCCGGATTGTTGGAATTCCTAAGCATGAGGAGGGCCAAGATATGGTGAAATTCCTAGATGAGCTCTTCCCGAGTCTGCTCGGCATAATAGGCCATAAGCTGGAAATCGAGCAAGCTCACAGAGCCCTGGCTCGGTGATCCACTGAGAGAGAAAGGCCCTGAACAATTCTGGCCAAATTTCTGAGATCATCCGAGAAAGATCTCGTGTTACACGAGGCGAGGCGCAAAGGAAAGCTTTCTTGAAAGAATCACAACATCTTCTTGTTCCCGGACTTTGCGAATTCGACAAGAGAGAAACGTGATCGATTCAAGGAATGTGAGAAACTCTTACATCAACGGAAGGTCGCTTTTGCTCTGATGTTCCCGGCCAAATTGAGAATAGATACTAAGGATGGCCGCAAAGTATTTACATGTCCCCAGCAAGTATTGTCTTTCATAGAGGCAATGGGGTGATTAAGCCATTTGATATTTCTCATGTGACCCCCGAGTGAGCTGTCTCGCTGTACATACACTTGGCTGTCCGAGGAAACTGAGCGCCTTTTTTGTTTCTTTTTGTGCTGGTTCCGCCTAGTGGCTGGAGTTTGTTTTGTGGAATAACGCTCCTTTGGGACAGTTGTGGATGAATCTGCTCGTTCTTTGTACTTGTACCTCCTATTGGCTGGAGTTCGTTTTGTGGAGTATTGGAAAGATTACGTCATCTGCTGCACTCATGAATAGCCGGCTCACTGAACATTCATTTTACTGCACAAGGATACTGAACGGATTTTTTTTTTTTTTTGTGCTGGTTCCTCTAGAGGCTGGAGCCTGTTTTGTGGAGGATCACACCTTTGAGACAGTTCTGTGAATGAATCTACACATTCTTAGTGTTTATTCTGCATACTGGAGTATATTTTACAGAGTATTTTCTGTTATGTAATTTTGTCTTACAAAAGTTGTATAGAAGCACCGGACTTGAGCAATCCGACGGCAAAGTTGTCGCGGGGACTCTCGTAGGCGTACATGGACTTTTTGAGTTTTGAGGGCTGGGCGCTGGTTAGCGCTGTCATGCGCGGGGTTAATGTGCACATTTTTCTTTTTCTGTTTGTTTGGTTGTGGGGGAAGTTTGGGGTTTGATTGTTTCACTAATGGGGAATGTGGTCTTTATAATCTTGTTTTTGACACACAATCTATGTTTTCTAATATGTCAAAATGTCAAGCGTTAATATGAATGGATTATCTTTCTCCATGTGGAATGTGAATGGGTTGGGGCACCCCATAAAAAGAAGGAAGGTTATTTATTTTCTTAAACGTAAGAAATATGATATAGTGTTTCTTCAAGAAACGCACCTTTCCCCGCAGGAAGCTGAAAATTTTTTGAAGATTTGGGGTGGACATGTTTTCTTTATTGCTAGCTCAAGTAAGAGCAGGGGAGTCATTACATTGATAAGTAAACATCTACAAATCAAATGTCTGATGATCAGGGCTTTTTTATAGATCTTGAAGGGATGTTGCAAGCTGCTGGCACCCCTCATGATATAATATTGGGAGAAGACTTTAATCTATTGATGGATTCAGTACTTGATCATAGTGAACGAAAAATGTGTAAACCCCCTAGAGCAACATTGATGATTGTGTAAAAATCTTGGTCTTGTAGGTATTTGGTGACTTTTGAACCCATCTGGTAGAGACTATTCATTTTTTCATCAGTCCATAAGATTTATTCTAGAATAGATTTTTTTTTTTTATTATTATATCTAAGTCCTTCATTTCATCAGTTGTTGATTTCTCAATTGGAAAACTCGCCCTGGTGAGTTTAGAGGTGTTGCCACATATGGAGAAAAAGAAATCATATAGTTGCACTTTAATGTATCCCTTTTTCAAAATCCTGATTTCCAACAAATGTTAATGGCTAAAATCAATGTTTATATGGAGACCAACTGGTCCTTAGTATCCTCTGTGGGCATGGCTTGGGAGGCACTTAAGGCAGTTACAGTATGCCTCATACATCAAAAAATCCAAAGCACGAGAACTCGTGGAGTTGGAAGGGAATATTAAAAGTGCCGAGGCAGAGCTGAAGCGCCTAATGTCATCTGATGGCCTCAGAGAATTGACCCGATTGAAATACAGATATAATACTATTTTGTCACGGAAAGTGGAGTTTTGGTTATTCAGGGCAAGACAGTCATATTTTGAGTCAGGAGACAAAGTAGGAAAACTTTTGGCTAGATATATAACGCAGAGAGAGTCTTTTTCTACTATTCCCTGAAATCTGCTGGTGGTGAAATATTTACCTTGGCCACTGATATTAATAATGCTTTTAAAGAGTTCTATCTTGATCTTTATAGTTCCACATCTTCATCTACTGATGAAGATATTAGAAACTTTGTGGAACCTCTAAAACTCCCTAAATTGACAAATGAGCAAAAAAATTATCTTGATTCTGAGATAACCTTGGAGGAGCTTGACGAGTTAATTAAAGCCCTGCCTACAGGCAAGGCTCTGGGGCCAGATGGCTTTGTCGCTAAATTTTTTAGATGTTATGCTACAGAACTGGCTCCACTTTTGATAGAAGTTTACACAGAATCATTAAAGACTGGAAAGCTTCAGCCAACCATGACATAAGCCCGGATTAGTCTGATACTTAAAAAGGACAAAGATCCAAGTGAGTGTAAGAGTTACCGTCCAATTTCCCTAATCCAGCTAGACATTAAAATATTGTCAAAAATTTTGGCAAATCGATTAAGTAAAGTTATGACATCTCTTATACATATAGATCAGGTGGGATCTATACATTAGACCTTCCAATGGCCCAAACAGGGCATTAAGTATTTGGGTATTTTATTCCCTGCAAATTCGTCTGATTTAGTTATAGTTAATTTAGACCCTTTAATAAAAAGGTTTTCGAGCGATGTGGGCAGGTGGGCTCCATTACATTTATTGATGATTGGGAAGGTTAATGTTATTAAAATTAACTGTATTCCAAAATTCAACTACCTGCTACAGTCACTCTCTATAGATGTCCCCTTCTCTTATTTCAAGCAATTTGAGAGCATAGCGATGTCTTTCATTTGGAATGGTAAGCGTCCCAGATTACATTTCCGTAAACTGCATAGGCCGATTGACAAAGGTAGGCTAGACCTACCCATTCTAAACAACTATCTAGAGACGCAAGGGTGTGCCTTATGCAATTCAAGATTTTACATTGGTTCTATTTGACCCCCTCTAGATTGTATAGGCTTGGTCTTAAAGACACACCCACTTGTTGGAGATGCCAATCAGAGGATGGAGACATAACCCATGTCTTTTGGGGGTGTGTTGAGGTTCAGGAGTTTTGGTTAAAGGTTCAGAGTCTGGTGTGCGATGTATTAGGCACTTGGGTATCATTTTGCCCCAGACTCTGTATTTTGGGCAATGGGGCGGTCATCAACATGGAAAACAGACACCTAAAGAGTTGGGTCTTAACCAGTGTCATGATCACCAGACAGATAAATTTAAGGGGCTGGAGGTCGGCTGGAACACCCTCTTTTCAGGAGTGGTGCTTGGAGATGGGAAGGGTGGCGGCCCTTGAGGAGGGGTCGTTTAGTAGAATGGGGAAGTAAAATGGGTTCGTGAAAAAATGGGCCGGGTATATATCATTTATGGATGGGTGATTATTTTTATAATATTTTTTATTTGTTTATTTATTTATTTATTTATTTATTTATTTATTTGTGTGTGTGTGTCTTTGTAATTTGTGACCACTGGTATGTTGTTGGGGCCAGGGTGGGGTTGGGGATTGGGAGGGGTAATAGTGGGGATTAAGATTGATTCTGTGTATATATGTTTTGTTTTTCTGTGTTTATTTATGACAATCAATAAAAATTGTTAATCTGAAAAAACATTATAATGTACTGTTAAGATTAGCTAACTCTTGTCAGGAACTCAAAACCTGCACTCAAAACGTTTGATCCTGCTCTCCTGTTTGTATGTACTTAACTACTTTTCACTACACTATAAGCTTCCATATCAGTCCATACAAATGCAATGTGATAGATATGGAGGGACAATTAAATGTGTACATTTTCCTGTTTTGTCTGCTTTCTAAAGACGCTAGAGAAGAAGCAGATTGTTTCATACTGGAGATCGCAACTCACCTTGAACTTAATGAATGAGGACTTCACATTCAGCAGTGCTGCAGTGCCAAGCGACCTGCACCGCTATATGAAAATGTGAGTTCTTTAAACCAGTTCAGATATAAGTGACAATAATATAAGTTACAGAGTTACATAAGTACTATTGTTCCAAAGTTCACTGGTATTAAACTGAAAAAGATCTGATAACATGTGAGTATAATACCTCCGATGTAGAAAACGTACAACATTTTTCAATTTAATTATTTCCTCAGAGTTGAAGTTGGAAAAAAGGAAAAAAGGAAATTGTATCTGCCGCTTTTGCTGGTCGATGAACTAAGAACACGAATGAAGGACTTAATAGTATGTATATTTTTTCAATCATGGCAGTTTTGAGATGCTGTGTTACATTTTTATATGCATTTGATGTATGAATGCACTTTAACATGTTATAAATTACACAGGAGATAAACAGCACCACAAAAGCTGTCCCACTGACAATATCATATGCTACCATTACCTTACGCAAATTTAGAATATGGATCCACATACAAGGTGTCATATACTCACTCAAACATTTTGGTGAGTGACACAACAGCATTGCATGTATCAAATAAGGCAGTAATTCATTGACTAGATTCTCAAGTTTAATATTTAATTCAGTTCTAATCAAATGAACGTTTTTCTACACTTTTTTTCTCTTACAGGATTTTCAGAGAAGAACCTTGATGAAATTAAATCCATGTTTGTTGATAGCGGGCTGCATGTCTTGGCTTTGTCTGTTCTCGTGCCTGCATTCCATGTAAAATGTTTTTTGAAACCGCGATTTGTGTGCTTATTATTCTTAATGTGTATGCATCTATACAAAAAACATATTACTATTAGAATACTTTATTTTGCAGCTTTCATTTGAAGTCTTTGCCTTCAAGAATGACATAAAGTTCTGGCGAGAGAAGAAGAGTTTAGCAGGCATTTCTAAGAGATCAGGTACATTATAAATTCTGTACCTGCTGTATGTTAAAGTGTCTCATATAGGAAAAAGTGTCAAGCTATTAACACATGCTTCTCTGTGTCTCCGCAGTTCTTTGGAGATGTTTTAGCACCATAGTAATATTCCTCCATCTACTAGAAGAGAAATCTAGCTGGCTCATTCTACTGCCCAGTGGGATTGCAGCTCTGATTGAGGTACAAAAATAGTTTTAATGTTCTCATTTTGAACTGCTAGCAATTAACTTCAAATTTGTTAAATATGAATTATCCTCCTGTATTATTTGTTCTTGTAAAAAAAAAAATTATACCTCTTAACTTTGTAGTTATGGAAAGTCAATAAGGTCATAGCACTTTCACCTAAATTACATGTAAGTATTTATTACTTATTCTCAGTAATAATAGTGTGACATTTCTGAGAATTGTTACATGTCTTACTCATTCTGAGTTGTTTCCTTGAAGGTTGAAAGAATGGATGATTTTGAGCGAGCAACAGAAGAGTATGATTCTAAGGTAAAACCTGTAATACATAATTAGGTGCCAAATATTTGTTTGCCTTGCTGTTGAACTCATTATAACCCATCCAGGGGTGCTTTAAAATATTTCATCTCATCCTTTGACTCGGTTTTCTGGTTGTATGAGGATATGTGTGAGCGACCGATCAAGTTGTTTAAGAAGTTTCACCTGGATATTGTCTTCACTTTTACAGGCTATGAAGTTCTTGTCATATCTGATTTATCCGTTGTGTATCAGTGGGGCTGTATACTCATACTTATATCTCCAAAATAAAAGGTAACATTTAATAATCAACTATAATTTCATTATGGTTGCTTATTCTTTTGTTAATTATTCTCATTTAATGTCAACATATAAATGTATTTGTGTATTATTTTTTTGTGTACTCTCAATAGTTGGTACTCTTGGATAACCAATGGCCTTATTAGTGGTAAGAGCTGAAATATGCATGTTAACAACAGTACTGTGAACTGTTTTCTAAATGAAAACTTATTTACTTAGAAATTAAGTCAAATAATAGTTTCTAATTTCTTTTAACATTCAGGTGTTTATGCTTTTGGATTTCTATCGATGGTCCCTCAGCTGTTCATCAATTACAAGGTTTGTTTATTGACCAGCCATCAAAATATAGCTCAGCCACAGTTCAGTCATGACAACCCTCAGAATGATTTAGCATATTAATGTGGGTATGACGTGTTGATAGGATTTGGTCTTGGCAGACTCGACCTGCTACTCTGCTGCTGCTGCTTTAGAGCAAGTACTGAAACTTGCTATTGCTAGAACATACACAGACGCATTGAGTTAAGCATGTGGAAATGTTGCTGCTGCACCATTAGAAATAAATACAATCCCCCAACAAAGCAGGAAAGCTGCACAAACACAATGCATGACACAAACCCCCAGCAATGCAGATCTACTGCCAAGACTCACAGTATGTACTGCTGGTGCACTGAAGATCCTTATGCATCGAGTGTTTACTAGCTAAGTGTGGCTGGGCCAGCTTGGCTGAATGGCGTAACACTAATGAACTGAATAGCTATGTGTGCCTTGGTCAGCTTGGCCAAATGGCTTAAACAGGCAAGCCAAGAGTGACAACTAGTGACAGCCTAGCTATATATGTAATGATTTAAACTAATGATCTAAGATAGCTATGTGTGGTAGTGCCAGATTTGGCTAAGGCTTACCTTGTTAAAAATGTGCTTCCATGTGTCATAGCAAAAAAAAAAAAAATTTGCTGACAGAAGAAACCCCAGCAACCTCATGAGCAAATAGCATTTTCAGAGAAAAACTTTTGCAGCGCTGCAGTGAAACTGTCTTATGTGCAAAACTGAGCAATTTAACCAGGGCCGTAACTGCAATATACAAGTCCAGCCACCACCCCCCCCATAATCAGATATGGCCAGATTGTCCCCCCAATAATTGATATCCTTGTTGTGTTCTGCTGCAGTCTATGATGCATCATGTCTAGTTGTCATTAAGCTGTTGCAGGAATAACATAAAGGTTTAAAAAAGTTAAATGTTTAGCATGCTCACATGTCTACATGTACAACTACATGTCAAAGGGCCTATCAGTTTACACCACGAGAGCTGATTGGCTCAAAACATCACATATCAAAGTGTATAGAGTTTCATTTCATCTTTTTTCTGTGCTGTTTCTTCAGAATCCTCCTCATTGTCATTTTCTTTTCTCCACAGTTAAAATCAGTGGCTCACCTACAGATGTCCATCTTAATGTATAAGGTATGTTAAAGGGGTCGTTTAATGAGAACTTAGAGTGAGGTAAGTTACTTCACATCAAACACACTTTAACACTAAACACATTCAACTACATTCGACAATCCAGCAAAGAACATGACACACAAGGGGATTAAAATAGGCAGGAACAAACAAGGGTCAGGTACCGCTCGCTAGCTGAGAGTTGGCATGATCAGCGTTCCCATGGAAACAATCAGAGTTTCCATGGAAATGCTGATTCCACGTGGCAGCGGCACCTGAAACACATGAGGGAGAAAATATCAACACAATTGGAACAAAACAAACTGAACATGGAGCATGAGTGTCCGGATCCCAACACAGACCGTCACCAAAAAATACAGGAAGTCAGGATCCAGACACCATGCTCCAGACATGAAACAAGACCAACTGAACAAGACCTAACTCACACCCGGACCCGTGCGCTCAACACAAAGACAGGACACGAAACACAAGACAGAACATGGGGCGATGATGTCACGGTCCCATCAGACAAAACCCCAACCTGACAAGGTGGCAGGACCATGACATTACCATCAAACAAAAAACAAGACAAGCAAAATGAGCATTAACAAAGGACAGAAAACACAACAGAAAGGGAGGGAAGGGAGGGAAACCAGGGAGGGTGTTTAAGTAAAGGGGTGTGGTCTAGAGGTCTGGGAGGAAGCCTTAGGGCAGAGGTGGAAGGTCTGGGTGGCGGCCGCTGGACAGGGGGCAGAGGACTGGGCGGCAGCTGCTGGACAAGGGTCAAAGGACTGGGTGGTGGCCGCTGGACAGGGTTCAGGAGGGAGCCGCTCAGGGGGCGAAGCCATGGTAAGCCCAGGTGCGGGCGCTGGCTGTGGCAGGAGAATGGCCTCTGTGTCCATGGGCGCTGGCTGCGGCAGGAGAACGGCCTCTGTGTCCGTGGACACTGGCCGCGACAGGGGAACGGCCTCCACAGCTGTGAGCACTGGCAGCTGCAACTGGGGAGCAGCCTTCATGGCCATGGGCACTGACAGAGACTGGGGAACGGCTTCCATGGCCATGAGCACTGGCAGCTGCAACTGGGGAGCAGACTCCGTGGCCGTGGGCACTGACAGAGACTGGGGAACAGCCTCTGTGGCTGTGAGGACCATCATGGACTGGGGAACAGCCTCTGTGGCTGTGAGGACTGGCAGGGACAGGGGAACTACCTCTGTGGCTGTGAGGATTGACATGGACTGGGGAACAGCCTCCGTGGCTGTGAGGACCGTCATGGACTGGGGAACAGCCTCTGTGGCTGTGAGGACTGGCAGAGACTGGGGAATGGCCTCCATGACCGTGAGGACCAACATGGACTAGGGAGCAGCCTCTGTGGTTGTGAGGACCGACATGGACTAGGGAGCAGCCTCCATGGCTATGAGGACCGACATGGACTGGGGAACAGCCTCTGTGGCTGTGAGGACTGGCAGGGACAGGGGAACTACATCTGTGGCTGTGAAGACCGACATGGACTGTGAAACAGCCTCTGTGGCTGTGAGCACAGGCAGTGACAGGGGAATGATCTCTGTGGTTGTGGGCACTGGCAAGGGAACAACCTCCTTGGTCGTGAGCACAAGCAGTAACAGGGAAATGACCTCCGTGGCCGTGGGCACCGACAGGGACAGGGAAACGACCTCCGTGGCCATTAGCGCTGACAGCGGCAGGAGAACGAGGTGAGCTCAGCGAACTGCAACACCATCATATCCAGAGCCCGGTTATTAGCTGAGATTTGATCCTGCTGACGTCCCAGTAAAGCTCCCAGCTGAGACAGGGCGGAGCGAAGAGTAGATTCCTCTGCTGGGTCCATCACGGCCGGATTGTTCTGTCAGAGAGCGAGAGTGAGACAAATGGACCCAAAAGCAGAGGAACAGTTCAAAGGATTTATTTACAATAAATGATAATATTAACTGTGCTGGCAAAGACTGGAGATCCCAGCACTGGCTGCAGTAGAGGGAAGGAGTCTTGTGAATGAGTGTGCGCCGTAATCACACAATGGGCAGATCTGTAAAGAGTGTGTTCGTAGACGAGTGTGTGCATTGTGGAAGTCAGGAGCAGATCCGTAGGAATCCTCCGTAGAAGCGTAGTGAGGTGCAGAGAATAACGCCCAGCAGATTTGAAGGTAAAAACATTCCCGACACATGGGCAGAGAAGAGGACTCATCCATTGAAGATTTGTGAGCGCAGAGAACAAGCATACAGCAAGCTGGAAGGTAACCACACTCCCGACACATGGGCAGAGATGAGCAACCAAACAGATACACGAGACAGGACCAACTAGGCAGAGAGGGTGAGGTAAGTTACTTCACATCAAACACACTTCAGCAGTAAACACTTTCAACTACATTCAACAATCCAGCGAAGAACATGATACATGAGGGGATTAAAATAGGCAGGAACAAACTAGGGACAGGTGCCGCTCGCTAGCTGAGAGTTGGCATGATCAGCGTTCTCATGGAAACTATCAGGGTTCCCATGGAAATGCTGATTCCACGTGGCAGCGGCACCTGAAATACGTGATGAGAGAAAACGTCAAACCAATTGGAACAAAAAAAAAACAGAACATGGAGCATGAGTGTCCATATCCCGACACAGACCGACACCAAACCATACAGAAAGTCAGGATCCAGACACCATGCTCTGGACATGAAACAAGACTGACCGAAGAGCACACGGCAGTAACTCACAACTGGACCTGTGCGCTCACACAAAGAATGTACACAAAACACAAGACATGGGATGATGATGTCACGGTCCCGTCAGATAAAAACCCAGCCTGACAGAATGACAGGACCGTGACATCACCGAAGAGTGCACAGCGGTAACTCACACCTGCCCCCGTGCGCTCAACACAAAGACAGGACACGAAACACAAGACAGAACATGGGGTGATGATGTCATTGTCCCATCAGACACAAACCCAACCTGACAACGTGACAGGACCATGACACTAAACAGACCGTGTGGCACATTTCAGTGCGTGTTGTTTTGTGAATCTGTCACTATATAATGCAGGATTTATAAAGAGGTTATGGAACGATAGGGCAGTGCAAACTGCACTGAACCTCAGCCAAAAGCACACATAAATGACCCATCTAATTCTAAGGGTCAGAGAGAAGGTGGAAATATGACACTTTTTGGCACATAAAACCTTAACTTGACTAACTTTACAATGGTCCTCAGGGAAAAACGTATAACAAATGTATAAATATGACCCATTTAAATATTTTTTTTTTATATATCAAAACATGTAACTGTTTTCTTGGGTGAATACCAATTTACAATATTTTCTATGTTTTGTCAGTTTGTGCTTGGTTAGAAAGTCTTATTTAGAACACTATATAAACAGACCACTCACATCCAAAATAGATAAACAATAAGTACTACATACAACCATATCGCACTCTCCATAATATTCTCATGTAATCAGACTTGAGTCACAATGCTGGTTTACTTTTGATTCTCAGGGCTTGAACACGTTCATCAGTGATGTGTTCAGTGGAATAATAACTACCCCTGGACCCCATCAGCTGGCCTGCTTCAGAGATGATGTGGTCTTCCTCATTTACCTCTATCAGCGCAGGTGGGGAACACTTACAGTTACTGCATGTTCCATGAAATGGAGAAGTAGATAAGTCAATCATTGCCTCTTTTTTCACTGTATGGTTACTATTGTCATAAAGTCCAGTCCAATTTGCAGCTAATTCTGGGTGAGGGCAGCCCATTTAGACAGCCAGAGTAACTTGCTGTAACTCAAAATGTATTTGATCAAAATTGATGTCTCAGACCATGCAAACATTGTCAAATTTAGCGACTAGATCTTCCCCTTAGGCTTTGATTGTAGCAGTCTGGTACCTTTTAATCATGATTTTGTTTCCCTAACCAAAAAGAACTCATGCACCCTGACACCTGGAAGTTGCATAAAGACAGCCAATCAGATGAGCGCTTGCTGTTTTCAGAAAGATCCTTCCATTTTTGTTTGCAATATGCAAGGTTTATTAACATTTAAAATGTACACATTTTTATTAGTCATGGACTGACATTGCTCTTTAAATGGCCAACAGGATTTATCCTATAAGCAAATCCAGGTCTCGCAATCATGGGGCATCACTCAGGAGGAAACCCAAAGGAAAACCACATGAGGACTGAGCATTTGCTCAGCAGCCTTCTCTGAGAGCTTGCACTCTTCATGCATGCAATACAGGAGAACCACTAGGCACAATGAAAAAGGGAACTACAGTCGCCAACAGTCCTCTCCTGTGTATTCTTGTAATGAGCATGCTGACTGCTGTAAAAATTGACCGAGCTTCACTTAGGACTGCTACAGTAATTCATACTGGAACAACCCACAGCTGAAGAGAAAGGCAGAGCACAACTTCTTTGCACAGTTACACTTGTGTGTAGTATTGACTCAGGCCAACACATCAGGCCAGTGGTTCTCAACTGGTGGGTTGTGACCCAAAAATAAATTGCAGGTCTGTTCTGAAAGAGTCGTGGACACCAGGGAAAAAACAATGCTAAATGCAAATGATAATATGCAACTATTAATATAATTATGCATCATTAGGATATCAAAACAAATAGGAAAAAACACTGCTTTTATTGATGATGTCAAAGGCCATTTGGCCAATCAAACTCTATGGTATTTGGGCACAAATGCATATGCCACTTGGTAGAACCTAGCCAATTAGGCAGATGCCAAAATGGAACCATTTAAGAGAGACGGTACATTTAAGAGTCATTCAGAAACCAACATTTTAATTTTAATAGTAATACATTTTGCATGTTGGGCCTATGCAGTTTATGGTAATGGTAATATAAATACATTTTAATGTTTGATGGACATTTTTGTTAACTTTTGAATGTTATGGGCCACTTGATGTCCAAAGTAAAATCTAGTTCCTGAAGCAAAACCACTTGAGAACCACTTCACCAGACAACAAAAAGTAAAGTAAAGATTTCAAAATGTATTTTTGGTTTGCTGCTTTGCATTGGTCTTGAACAGCATCTTTAAATGTGGAAGTTCCTAATTTATCATATGCCACTGCAGCGGATGTGGGTTAACATCTATGAACTGTAAAATGAAAGTAATTTGGGTGCTGAGAAGTTTAAAACTGATTTCTTTACATGTGCTGACATGGCAAGCTTCAGTATGGTATTTATTGCTAATATTTTAAGAGTATTATTTTGTTGTGCATTATTTGGTCTTGTTTATTATGAAAGAGGTAATCTCAGAATGCCACATACCCCCATAAAAAATATTTTAGCCTTTTTTTAAGATTTAAAGGGGTCATGACATGAGGAATCAAATTTGTCTTGATCTTTTGACATATATGAGGTCACTGTACAATAAAACTTACTGTATGTTTCAGAACTCAAAACTTCCTCCTCACTGCAAAAAAAGCATTTGTTGAAACAAAGCTGCCAACATGATTCGTTTTCTACTTCCTCCACATTGTGATGTCACACTGTGATAGACATTTGCATCTGACCGCATCTACAACAACACATCAACGCTTCTTTACCTTATTACTTCCGTAGCCCTGACCAGTAGTGATGAGCAGTGAGATGGCAAAGAGAGAGCAGGTCAGTCAAGAGCAGAGAGCCAATCATAACAGTGGGTGTTTACTGTCAAGAATTAAAGGAGAGGCAGCACCAAAACCGAGCGTTTCTGACAGAGGGTCATATTATAAAATATATAATAATATAAAATATATTATAATATTTTTTATTAATTTTATAATTGAACCTCAAGGAACACATACAAATAATAATAATTTAAAAAAGGCATGTCATGACCCATTTAAGCATTTAAATTTCATAACAAAATTCCATCAAATTGAACTGTGTAATTTTTAACAAAATTAATAAATATGTAGTTTTTTTATTATTATTATTTTGTTAAAGATTGGAATTTTGCTATGACATTGAAATGTGTAAATCTTAAAATTATTTTTTGAGTGAGATTTTGTAAAAAGAAAAAAAATTGGTTATATCTAGGTAATATGGTTTCACTTGTTTTTCTTTTGGGGAATTTTTTTTTTAATTAGTATTATTAAAGCTTGAAATAAGAAACTTTTTTCTTCTGGGTGTGTTTTTATTGGCTTGTTGCTACTAAAAAAATCTGAAAAACAAAACAGGAGCTGACTTTAATCTTTGTGTTACTAGTTTCACCTCAGCAGTCAGACCTTTTCATTGAGAGGGAGGGACTTGAATAGTTCACGGCTAGAATGTGACTAGTCAAACAATGACCACAATGTTGACATCAAATGAATTCAACAAACCAGCATATGGTGAGGGTTAGGTTTAGGGGTAGGGGTAGGGTTAGGGGATAGAATCTATAGTTTGTACAGTATAAAAATCATTATGTCTATGGAGAGTCCTCATAATGATAGCTGCACCAACGTGTGTGTGTGTGTTTTGTTTTTCAACATCAAGATTTTAGGTGACTGGTCACCATTTCTTTCAAGTTATTCAATTACCTTTTGCATTCATTAGTTCATTTTAAATGGTCCTGCTGTGTAACAAATGAATAAAAGTACAAATATTCCATGCAGTCTCTCAATAGGAGGTTGTAAAAGCTGCATGCATAACAATTATAAAATAATTAACCAAATGATGTTTAAAATTGTTTAAATGGACTACAGCAGCTTACCTAAAGAGTTTGATTAGCTTAACCACTCACTGAGTAATAGCAATAATCTTTAATTTTATCTAGTCATAATAAATAAAGGAGCCACTGAATTATTTCTCTTAGAATTCACTGAGTTCTTTCACTGATGTCACTATCTGTTCACACAGTGGCATGTATTCGCCCCTGACGGTTGTCATGTTAAAATGTGATAGATGGGCACATTGTGACACCAGGCCAAAAGCATGAGAGAACGCCAGATGTGTTGATTTGTGTCACACAGGAAAAGTGAAAGAATGTCTGTTGGGTGGATCTGAACAGAGTGAGTTTCAGTTGGGCTAGTAAATTAGAGCTCTCTTGGGCAGCTATTTTCTATGTAAACAAGCAGCATAAAAGTAAAGCTCCTACCTACTTGAATGGGGAAAAAATGAAAACTCTAAAACGGTTGGCCAAGATTACAATCAAATAAAATATTTTAAATCAGCAGTAAAATCTGACAACAGTGGTATTATAAATTGTGCTTCTTTTGCTCAGAGCACACTAAAAATGCTTATTTTAAGGCTGGTCCAGCTAATGAATATGCATGTTTTTTTGACTGACAGGTAATGTCTGTTTTACATTTAAAAGAATAGTTCAACCATCACAGATGTGTATGACTTTCTTTCTTCTGCTGAACACAAAGATTTTTAGGAGAATATCTCAGCTCCGTAGGTCCATACAATGCAAGTGAATGGGTACCAAAGTTTTGAAACTCCAAAAGCACATAAAGGCAGCATAAAAGTAATCCAACCAACTAGGACTGGGTATAGAGCACAAAAGTGCCCCGCCCATTTATTCAGCGTCTGGGTTCCGGAAGTATTTTCCCCATTCATTTCTTCCATAGATTTTTCAAAAAACAACTTGTAAAGCATGAACCAAACCAACCAGCTCCGAGGTAAATCGTAACATTACAGACTTTATTTTAAGGTGAATAAGTGTTTGAAAATCCAACAAAAAGTCAAAGGTACAAGTCTGTGTACTTACCGTTTTTCACGAGAGCACAGACTACAATCCCATGAAGCACTGTGAATGACATGATCGAATATAAAACTATGGAAATATATAAAACTATTAATTTTAGGTTGTTGATTATAAGTATAGAAACAATACAATTGCGAAATATTCCAATATACACAAATATATACAGTAAGTGCAGGGAGACTGACTCGTTTGCGTCATTCAGGGTGCATCACTGAAGTGGGCGGTCGCTTCCGGTCCTATTTTGCGGGTTTTTTTGGCCACGGTTCTCTGCTCACTGCTGTACCATGGGTACTGTAGTTGTTCACCAGGAATTCTGCTATTAAATGCGAGAGATTAACAACCTCTGAGCTCACGGTAGGTCTGTCTTTAAAGGTCTATAAGTTATTGTTAAAAAGCAATTAGTCTATAGAAAAAATATATGGGATTTTTACTTCCGGAACCTGACTGTTGCACTCTATTGATACAGATATCCCGATTCGATTCTGATTCACAAGCGCTCGATTCAATTCCGATTTCAGAATCAGAATCAGAATGAGCTTTATTGCCAAGTATGCTTACATATACAAGGAATTTGTCTTGGTGACAGGAGCTTCCAGTGCACAAACAATACAACAACAAGACAGAGATAATAATAAAAAATAGAATAAAAATAAAAAGTGAATAGAAAATATAAGTATATCTAGAAATACACAATAAGACAATATATATACATATATATATATATACGCATGTACAAATACAAATCTGTTGTATACAGATGCAAGGGAATGTTTGGCAGAAGAGGTAGGTTGTGTTGGATAAATATAAATAGACTAGGCTGTGTATTGCACATAATTATTGCTCAGTGGGGTAGTTTTAACTGTTCATGAGATGGATAGCCTGAAGGAAAAAAACTGTTCCTGTGCCTGACGGTTCTGGTGCTCAGTGCTCTGTAGCGCTGACAGTTCAAAGAGGTATTGGGCTGGGTGTGTGAGGTCCAGAGTGATTTTTCCAGCCCTTTTCCTCACTCTGGAAGTGTACAGTTCTTGAAGGGAGGGCAGAGGGCAACCAATAATCCTCTCAGCAGTCCGAACTATCCTTTGTAGTCTTCTGATGTCTGATTTTGTAGCTGAACCAAACCAGACAGTTATTGAAGTGCAGAGGACAGACTCAATGACTGCTGAGTAGAACTGTATCAGCAGCACCTGTGGCAGGTTGAATTTCCTCAGCTGGCAAAGGAACTACAATGTCAATGTGGATGTCCCACTTCAGGTCCTGTGAGATGGTGTTGCCCAGGAACCTGAATGACTCCACTGCTGCCGTAGTGCGCGGGGTCAGTGTTGGGGTGTTCCTTCTAAAGTCCACTATCATCTCCACTGTTTTGAGCGTGTTCAGCTCTAGGTTGTTATGACTGCACCAGTGAACCAACCGTTCAACCTCCATTCTGTATGCAGACTCATCGTCATCTTGGATGAGGCCGATGACAGTAGTGTCATCTGCAAACTTCAGTTTGATCAATGGGCAAACTGAAGGGGATCTAGAAAGGATCCAGCTATGTCCTTAAGGTGGACCAACACCAGTCTCTCAAATGACTTCATGACCACAGACGTCAGAGCGACGAGTCTGTAGTCATTGAGTCCTGTGATTTTTGGTTTCATTGGGACAGGTATGATGGTGGAGCATTTGAAACAGCAGGGAACTTCACACTGCTCCAGTGATCTATTGAAGATCTGTGTGAAGATGGGGGCCAGCTGGTCAGCACAGGATTTTAGACAATTGATATTGATTTGATATAAATTCGTATGGGTATATTTTATTTCAAATGTCCCTTTTGCATATTGTGGCAGCGGGGGCGTGATCCAGCGTCCGTAGAGAGAGAGAGAGAGCGGTAAGGGTGCATACACCTGAGCTAAATTATGACTAACACCTGTCTCTAATTGTAGTGAGATTGGGGAGAGCGGCATAAACCATGCCAGCAACCATGGATCTCATCTTTGGACACACATTACACAGAACAACATTTACTCTCAACACGCTGTGAAAAGATTTAGCTTCTGTATACTTCACCACCACTATACTACACAATTACTGGCGACTGAAATCTAAACATTAACCTGCCAGTTGCCAAATATATAAATTTTAGCTGCGTAGCGAGAAATTTGGATGCAAATGAGAGCAATTTTTCTCTCATTGTAATAGAGGGTTGCGCATAGAGTAAAAGATCGATCTTGGGATTTAAGAATCAATACAGCGATCATTCAAATGAAGATTGTGACGCATCTAAAAAACTATATTTATGCCCACCTCTACATACGACTCCAGTGGTTAAATCAATGTCTTCAGAAGTGATATGATAGGTGTGGGTGAGAAACAGATCAATCTTTAGGCCTATGTCCTTTTTTACTATCAATCTCCTCTTTCACTTTCACATTCTTCTTTTGTTGTGGCAACTTGAATTCTTCTTGGATATCGCCACCTAGTGGGCAGGGATGAGAATTTATAGTAAAAAAAAAAGGACTTAAGTATTGATCTGTTTCTCACACACACCTATCACATCGCTTTTGAAGACATGGATTAAACCACTGGAGTCTTATGGATTACTTTTATGCTGCATTTATGTGCTTTTTGGAGCTTCAAAGAAAGTTGGCCACCATTCATTTATAATGTATTGGGGTCATTCTATAATTTCAGGACATTTCATGTCCGTGGGATACATCTTTACTACATTTTCATCAATATATTTGAACAATTCTTATTTTCTTCGTACATAAAATCTCATGTTCTACATGTTGGAAAACGCATCTCTTTTGTTCAAAACGAAGGTGGATATCACAAATCACCTTGGTTTTCATCTGTCCGCTTTTGTTGGTCATTCTGCTTTGCAAATAAACATTAAAATTACCTCAAACATAAATTCATTTCATCTTCTTCCCTTTAGCTAGATATGATAATCAAGAAAATAATACGTGTTTATTGAGATCAGAAGAATCAGAATGAGATTTATTGCCAAAGAATTTGTCTTGGTGACAGGAGCTTCCAATGTACAACCATACAAAAACAATACAAAAACAGCAGCAAGACATAGATAATAAAAAATAAAAAAATAAAAACTAATTATACACATATGTACAGACACACACATACATACATAAACACATACACATGGGTAGTGCCATACATACACACATACACTGAGATATACCTCATTTTATGTGTGTCTGAGAAATTAAATACCCTTTGTAAAAAAACAAAGAAAAAGAAAAACAATGGTTTGTCCCAATATCACATGATTTGCACAATGTGAAGTCATTTACTCAAGAAACAAATGGATGGAGGACTTGAGGGTATGTTCTCTCTCTTTTATCAAAATATTTAAGAAAACCAAGCCTGGGTCAAGAGTGGATTAACTTGATTGTCAACACTGTTGCTCAAGTATTATCAGTTCAAATTTTTATAAGATTTAAAAAAAAAAAAAAAAAAAAAAAAAAAACCTATGTAATATTTATGTAAATGTATTTACAAAGATACCAGGTGCTCAATAGTAGTAGGCCTCCGGTTGTGTTGTGTATAGGCCTCAAATTTGACAAATGTCAATTAAGTTACCAGTCAGTTATGTTACCAGCAAAGGTACAATTAATGAGTCAAATTAAAGGTACAATTAAGAGATACTGCAATTAAAGAGATGCCTTTTCCAATATGTAATGATGAGATTTTTATGAAATATAATTATGTATGAAGAAAATAAGAATTGTTACAATATATTGATGAAAATGTATTAAGACGTATCCCACGGACATGAAATGTCCCGCAGTTATAGAATGACCCATTGATCAACAGACCTGAAATATTCTTCTAAAAATCTTAATTTGTGTTCAGCAGAAGAAAGTAAGTCATACACACCTGGGATGTTAGGAGGGTGAGTAAATGATGAGAGAATTTTCATTTTTGGGTGAATTAACCCCTTAATGCGAGACTTCCTTTTCTACATCCGCCATTTTGGGCATTCCAATTTCTCCAATTCATTTAAATACTCCGTATTAAAATGTGCTCCGTCTTGGGCTAAATAGTCTTAGGCAGTACTAGCCTAATTAATTTTCATTAGAAATTCACTGAATATGATATTTAAGGAGACAAGACATTATACAAGATCATGACTCAGATGTTTGTCATTTTCACAAATCACATTATTATTGTGCCTTTATTTTGTCCCATTGTGATTTAAATCTCTTTTACAAGATAGACCTAGGGCCCATTCTTCGTACATGAATAACTCAGTTATCTGGCTTTCACTGTTGACAATTTGACATGATCAGGATGGTTTGGTTCTTCGAAGCTCATCCCAGATTTGCTGGCATAGCAACAGGTCAGTAAGCTCAAACCTGCTCAGAGCTGGCCTATTTCACGTAAACAGGATTAGATTGCAGCTTTATAAGTGGAGGTGATACAGGAAGTCTGTCACAGCCATGTCTTCTCCATTTTTACAGGAGCAACCTGTTGCAGAAGGTGCACGAATAATATGGAGAGCTTTCAGAATTCAACACACAGTGCGGGATAGACTGGATCCTTTAGCGCAGCGTGATAGTTTACTTTTAGAGAGATATATTGTTTTTGTCGTGAGGGAATAATTTACCTGATTCATTTGTTGGACCCTCATATTAAAAGTTCAACTCGTCGGAGTCGGTCTTTAATAACAGCACAGACAGTGTGCATTGGCTTGAGATTCTTTGCAAGTGGCACTTTCTTGTACACTATTGGAGATGCAGAGAACTTAGTGAAAAGTGCTGTCTGCCGTGCCATTCACAAAGTGTACCTGGCACTCAAGCGATTTTTGGGGGGTTTTGTGGTTTTTCTGAGTTACTTAAGACCTCAGGTTATAAAACAGAATTTTTTCACCATGGCAGGTATATTATAATTCTAATCGAAGATCATGCAATCATGTGTCCCCCAGGCTTCCCAAACATGACCATAGACTGCACACACATTCCAATCAAGGCCCCAATGAAGGTGATTTTGTGAACAGAAAGGGGGTTCACAGTATAAACGTACAAGTAGGCTACTATTAAGATTATCTTAATATTGTTGAGCTTTTAGATTATTAATAGTATATTAAGCTAAAAGGTATTGAATCAAAATGTAAAATGCAGTTGACTGACATGGACTGAATAAAGTATCTTAGATGGTGTGCAACTCGATGTGTCTTATAACCATCATTGTGGCAAAATGGCCTGGATCTGTGCATGACTCAAGAATCATCAGAGTCACATTTTTGCAAATTATTTGAACATGGTACGAGAATATAGAAATGTCAAACTCACTGTATTAAATGCACACATGCTGGGCCTAACTGAACTGCATTTTTCCATTACACAGGTGATTATGATGGGATCCTGCTTGGAGACAGGGGGCTATGCCTGCAGGCAGAATTTCATGACTCCATTCCCTGACCCAAACCCCAGTCCACAAACCCATTACAATGCAGCTCTAGCCAGGACAAGGGCACACATTGCAATAACCTTCAGGCAACTGAAGAGAAGATTTCAATGTCTGAAAAGTCTGAGGGTTGCACCTGACAGGGCCTGCAACATTATTGTTGCATTATTGCTGTGTACTACACAACATTGCCACCATCAGAAAAGAGAGGACTCCTGTGATGGAGGTGCTGCCTGATGATCACCTCCAGCCAGTGCACCTGGACCAACCTAGTGGAAGAGCAGCATGGGACAGAATTGTGGAACACCATTTTTTGATTGACCTTTTTGAATAAAGAAAAGACACAAACATGCTTCGGCCCATATGTATTTTATTTCTGTATTTTTTTTATTCCTCCCAGTCAAAGGCAGCAATCAGTCATCTTTTTCCTGCAATAAGAGATATTGTTATGTACAGTCAACATTAGTCTGTGTGAAAGTGATTTAGCACTTACTCTGAAGTTCTCTTAAGTTTAACTTTTGTTTTCTTCAAGTTGTCAGTTTCAGTCTCTTGTAGGAGTTTTTGCTTTTTAAGTTCCATATATTCAATCTTTGTCACAAGACTCCTTTTATATAGTGAACGGACGTCACCCTGTGCCTTTTGTGGAGAAATTAATAAATATACTCAAGAATAAAAAGGAAGAAATAATCTGTCTAATATTTTCCTCACCTCTGCGCCACTTTTCTGTGCAGACTCCGCAGCAGACGTAGGCCTCTCTGTTGATGTGGACTCCTGCAACTGTTATTGCAGTCTTACTCCGAGACATATTACAGTTACATGAGTGCATGCAATTTAAGATATTTAAACACTTACAGGTACTTCTTCCAAACGACAGCCATCTGAAAGGGTTTCTTCACTATCCTGCAATGAACATAAAATGAGTTCCAAATACAGTTACACATTTCCCCAAAATGTACTTACTACACATGCTTCATTTACCACTTGCTTGGGACCCACCTGAATTAACAATAGTTTCTAACTCGCTAAGAGTAGTCAGATCTTAGTTTCCAGAGAATCCGAGATGATGGCATTGAAACACCAAAAGCATTTTTAACCATTTTAGACCAAGTTTTAGGAACAGTTACAGTAACACAATATCCTGAGATCAATAAGACATCATGCCACCAATCTTCTAACATATCACAGTAGTTCTCCTGTATGCCTCTTTTCACACTCTCACACACATAGCAGAACAGTTAGGATTACTGTGTATTGAACCAGACATTAGTGTAAATATAAAGAGACAATAGGCTATACTCTATCTGTGAGCTACAAAATGTGGCAAAAATAACGTCACAGATGAGTCATATTAAATTGAATGTAAACTATCAAGGTGTGTACATATTAAAACAAAATGGCAGCCAGTATGCTCATATTTTAACTTTGAAACCAACATGAGGAAAAGAGATTTCCAAAGCGCTGGTTTATCAGTCAAGAAAACCTCAAATACGCAATTTTTCAGGTGGAAAAACTTGACAATTACGTCTACTGTGGAATCTCTCTGCCTTTCTCGGAAGTGTTAAAGCCATTGCGAACATTGCTCCAGTTCTAAAATCTGTACAGCTGGTGCATCCTTTGCCTCAGGAGACAGTAATGGAAAAGGCATTAAGGTCACATGCTGTAGTGGTTGTCTGTGCAACTATGGTGGAGCTGCTACTGTTGAACACCACAGATGACTGCTGGTCCTACCACTGCTTCACATTACTCTCATCACATCTGAAAGATTAAACCACATCCTGGACTAAAGATCTATTTATTCATAGTGATTGCCTTTACTGAAAATTCACTGTATATGTACTACTTACTTTTCTAGGCATGGAAATCAGTTTTAAAATTCAGATATTTCCAGGTTTTCCTTGACTGTGGGAACCCTGCTTAAAAAAAAAAAAAAAAAAAAAAAAAGACCATTAGATAAAAAAATGCAACACACAAATTCCAGATATCTGGAAATGAACCAGAGAGGAGGAGGGGAAAAAAAAAAAAAAAAAAAACACCTTATAGGAAATTTGAAATTACACAAAATCACAGCCCGTGTACTAAAGAATGTCTGTAAAGGAGTGTTCACATTAAGTGCTTATATCGCATATAAATGTGGGCCCTAGATGTCTATGCAAGATAATGTATATTTAACACTGTTTTAGCTGTCTTTTTCTGTCTTCCTTATGAAAAAGATCCCCTTTTTTTTTTTTTTTTTTTGTAAAACTGCAGTTCATATACAACTGAAAATGATAATATATGCCATCTTGAATGTGTGCCAAAAACCTTTTTGTAAACCGACAAATGAAAATCTTCAGAGTGCTGATCTAATTCAAACAAAATACACTAGTAACTAAACTAAAGCCAAACTTTGTCTTTACTGAAGAAGCTAATCAATAATTTAACTTTATTTTTGCCCACTAATATGTATCCTGCTTTTAAAAAGGTAAAGTCAAATTCAGCAATTTTTATTTTTATCAACAACAGTGATTTAAAATAAATATATAGGACACAATAATACACAAAGACACTTTTTGTGTTGTACAGAGCATGTGCACTCTTAAACTAATGCTGATCCAGATCATACATTAAAATATTTTCCGGATCCATGTGAAAACACTACTGTAAACCAGTGAGCTCACCTTGACCGATTTTTTGACCGGTAGAAAGCAATAGAAAAAAATAGCAGGGACAAAACATTACATCAGTGATTGCAATGGTTGTGAAATGTGGCAACACACCAAAAACCGTGATGCTGGATATATAATATCCATACTGTATGGTGCTTATCCAAAATGCTATAACTCTTTTAAAAAAAAAAAAAAAAAAAAAAAAAGAAGAAGAATAATAATAACAGCTGATAGAAAATACAAAAAGGGGAGTAAAACACTAAATTTGACATTATTTTGTAAGGCATCTAGAGGAAGTCCAGGTCTCTGTTCAAAACAACTCATCATTAGCTTTGTTTTGCAGTGGCCTCTGCTGGCGGCAAGTATGAGCAGGTCTTTATGGTAAGGCTTCTCCAATGAGCTCTACAGCAAGTTTAGCGTCTGTGTCCGTCTGCACGAGCAGCGTGCCGGAGAACTGGCCCACAGCGGCTGGCACAAACTGCACAGGGAGGTTGATGTAGTGTTGTGATCTAGAGAGACACATGGACAACATTTAAAGGCATAAAAACAGACAAAAAGCTCAGAGGGTGATGTTAGACAACAAAACACTGAATGGTATTAAAAAGGAATTCCACACAATAAGAGAAACTGCTAAAACAGATGTATTTATAGAGCAGAAATCAGAGCCAAATTATCTGATACACCATAAATTTCATCCAAAAAATAAATAAAAAATAAAAAGCACAACAAGTTCCAGAGTTTAAGAGGCATGCAAAAATGCCTCTGTCTCAAAATGAACAAAGAAACATTTAATTTCACTCTTAAAACTGATAACAACAAAGTTTAATTCACACTTAGGATGGGATGGCTATGCATACATGTTAATATGCATACAGTGCTACAACCCAGGTAAAGACACTGGCAGTCACACAAACAGGCACATACTACCAGTATAATTATACCTGTGGATGAGCTCACAATCAGAGCCTTCACACCAGACATTGGCAGCAGGAAGTGACATCATACAGAATACTTCAGTGAAATCTGTACTTACTATTACCTATTAATTTACTTGAGCAAATAGTGACTATTAATAGTGTAGAAATGGAAAAACAGAGAGAGCGTAAGAAACTCACCTTAGGGAATAATTTGAATGCTTGATGTGGAAAGGCTCTTTAGGACTTATGAATTTTAGCTGCAAATCAATTAGAAAAGCTCCAAATAAGTCTCATGCCACACATTTAGAAGCAGTAATATCACTCCACACAGTAGCATGCAATGACAGTAGCTCAGGTGAAACAAACAACATGAATATGCTAATTAAAAGCAAGATGACCATTCAGTGAAACTGTTAGACTTAAATATACATTTCCAAGTGACATACAAAACAAGATAATAGCTGAGTTATGACTGTAGTTGTTTACCAAGTACTCAAGTTTGTATTTACAGTTGAAGTCAGAAGTTTACATACACCTTAGCCAAATACATTTAAACTCAGTTTTTCACAATTCCTGACATTTAATCGTAGAAAATTTTCCCTGTCTTAGGTCAGTTAGGATCACTACTTTATTTTAAGAATGTGAAATGTCAGAATAATAGTAGAGAGAATTGATTCATTTCAGATTTTATTTCTTTCATCACATTCCCAGTGGGTCAGAAGTTTACATACACTTTGTTAGTATTTGGTAGCATTGCCTTTAAATTGTTTAAACTTTGGTCAAATGTTTTGGGTAGCCTTTCACAAGCTTCTCACAATACAATAATTTGCTGGAATTCTGGCCCATTCCTCCAGACAGAACTGGTGTAACTGAATGAGGTTTGTAGGCCTCCTTGCTCGCACACGCTTTTTCAGTGCTGCCCACAAATGTTCTATTGGATTGAGGTCAGGGCCTTGTGATGGCCACTCAAATACCTTGACTTTGTTATCCTTAAACCATTTTGCCACAACTTGAGGTATGCTTGGGATCATTGTCCATTTGGAAGACCCATTTGTGACTGAGCCTTAACTTCCTGGCTGTGTCTTGAGATGTTGCTTCAATATATCCACATAATTTTCCTTCCTCATGATGCCATCTATTTTGTGAAGTGCACCAGTCCCTCCTGCAGCAAAGCACCCACACAAGATGATGTTGCCACCCCCATGCTTCATGGTTGGGATGGTGTTCTTCGGCTGGCAAGCCTCACCCTTTTTTCTCCAAACATAACATTATGGCCAAACAGTTCAGTTTTTGTTGTTTCATTAGACCACAGGACATTTCTCCAAAAAGTAAGATCTTTGCCCCCATGAGCACTTGCAAACTGTAGTCTGGCTTTTTTATGGCGGTTTTGGAGCAGTGACTTCTTCCTTGCTGAGCAGCCTTTCAGGTTATGTCGATATAGGTCTCATTTTACTGTGGATATAGATACTTGTCTACCTGTTTCCTCCAGCATCTTCACAAGGTCCTTTGCTGTTGTTCTGGGATTGATTTGCACTTCGCACCAAACTACGTTCAACTCTATGAGACAGAATGAGTCTCGTTCCTGAGCAGTATGATGGCTGCGTGGTCCCATGGGGTTTATACTTGTGTACTATTGTTTGTACAGATGAACATGGTACCTTCAGGTGTTTGGAAATTGCTCCCAAGGATGAACCAGACTTATGGAGGTCCACAATTTTTTTTTCTGAGGTCTTGGCTGATTTCTTTTGATTTTCCCATGATATCAAGCAAAGGTGCACGGAGTTTGAAGGTAGGCCTTAAAATACATCCACAGGTACACCTCCAATTCAGTACACCTCCTATCAGAAGCTAATTGGCTAACTGCCTAAAGGCACAGTTAACTTAGTGTATGTAAATTTCTGACCCACTGGAATTGTGATATAGTCAATCAAAAGTTAAACAAACTGTCTGTAAACAATTGTCATGCACAAAGTAGATGTCCTAAACGACTTACCAAAACTACAGTTTGCTAATATTAAATCTGTGGAGTAGTTAAAAAATGTTTTAATGTCTTCAACCTAAGTGTATGTAAAATTCTGACTTCAACTGTGTACACACACACACACACACACACACACACACACACACACACACACGTTCAAAAGTTTAGGGTCACTTACTCATTATTTTTTCTTCACATTTTAGAATAATAGTAAAGTCATCACAACTATGGAATAATAGAAATGGAAATATTGGAATTATGTTGTGACTAAAAAAAAATCCAAAATAAATCAAAACTATGTTATATTTTAGCATCTTCAAAGTGGCCACACTTTGCCTAGATTTTGCAGAAATGTACTCTTGGCATTTTCTCAACCAACTTCTTGAGGTATCACCCTGGGATGGTTTTTAAACAGTATTGAAGGAGTTCCCATCTATATGCTGGGCACTTAGTGGCTGCTTTTCTTAATTATTGAGTCCAAGTCATCCATTTCAAAAACGTAATCTTTTTAAATTAAATTGTAGTTTTGTAATTAAATAATATATTGGCACAATTATATTTTTGTCTACAAAACTAATTTCAAACATTTAAGCATACGCCTTCAGATCAAAAGATTTTTAAGATCATGAGAAACATTTCAGGCAAGTGACCCCAAACTTTTGAACGGTAGTGTGTATATATAATAATAAAAAACAGAAAAAAAAAAAAAAAAAAAAAAAGGTTTCGTTTTCTGGAACAGCAATGAAACATGTGACTTTTGATGGTTGTTTAGTTTATTCTAACTAAGTCAAATGTTCTTACCTCATGTATGTTGGAGGAGTTATTTCTGAAGTTAACCTTCAGTGTGCTGGTGGTTCCCACACGTGTGGCAGGAAATGTGTACAGACTCTGGGGCGCATACACACCTCTCTTTTGGGTCTCAGTCTGGGATCTGATTGCCACATGAGAGAATTTTATAGAGGTAAATTTTAACTCCCCTTTATAAATGTAACATTTTACACAGTATAAATGTACAGGTCAGAATTAGAATGGGTTGACAATAGTTGTTCATTCTTGTGCTGTGCTTTGAATAACATTCTCTAACAGTGATGTAACTAAGACAAAGATGGGCAGGGATACTTCAGTGTAAAACAGCCTTACCCCATCTTTGAGCCTGCAGACTCCAGTCTCTTCCTGTTCTTCACAGTGGCTTCCGTTTTTACCAGCGAGCAATTTTCTTTAACACTGGACCCATCGCTCGCTCTGATGCCCTACAAACATAGCACTCTACAATAAATTACTGTACAACAATTCTTAACAGTCTTGCACAAGCATTACTTTACTTCCACCTAAAGTAATCAAGACTAGTCCAAAACTAGTCCTAAAAGTGACACTTTTGACTAATAGCCCATGTTACTCGCAGACAGATTTAAGGGAGCAGCATTAGTCAAGTTCGGTATTGTCACTTTGACATTACTTTTAAAAGTTTTCATAACTGGACTGAAGTTTGCATGTGTTAAACTTACAGTGCCACAGAGCTGGAAGCGAACTCTGCCCTTCTGCTGGGGTCTGGCTACTGGGTGGCACTCCAAATCCCAAAATTGGGCATAATCACCTCTGTCACGGGGGATGAAAGTGATCGGTATCTGAAGAGAAAACAAGATAGATTACCAAGCAAAGGTTCTGGGTGAAAAACCAGTAATGTCTTCATGCAAAATCATTAAAACATACCAAATATTTATTCTGGCCTTCTAAAGACAAGATAAAAAAAATAAATACATTTACAGACATCTGGGGGTTATATTTAGCAATGAACAGCTGACTGGACATTATTCCATTTAATACATGGCTACTTGCCATGTAATAAAGGATTTCACATACCTTCATACTTTCTTGGACCCCGAGAGTCCCAGACACCTTCTCACATCTGAAGGCAGAGTATGTGGCACGATAAACGTCTCCACTGCTGTCCACACCCTGACCCAAGTTAAAACAGCACAGTCAAAACAAATCCTTCAGGAATGAGGTTTTAAAATGTACGCAAGTGCCAACACCACACACCTTGACATATGGAGGAGCAAATGAAGAGAGGTACCACCTCACCTCCTCTCCATGATTCTCCACTTCTAGAGAACATTCTGCACAAAAGAAAAAGTTTCAGAGAGAAAGACGCATTCATTACACGATAATGAAGTACACCTTGATTAGCCAACATTTCATAGATCATATGGAATGTCATATGCCACTAACATTTATATAAAACATAGTGTGATATATCTGAGTTAAACCTCTGACATATACACAAAAAAATATTGATATCGAATGACAAGATAATTATTATATCGTCAAAACCTAATTCAATACACCGATTTTAAAATATTCAGCAGATCAGATTATTTGGAAACCATCTTTTTTTCCCACCTTAGTTATTGTAATTGACTGAAGTATTAACTGAAGCATTAGCTAAACTGGCAGAATTTACACTGGTGACATTGGCCGATTCTATAGAGCGTTAGACTTACCTGATGATTCTCCAGAGGCAGTTGAAGGAAAGACCATGGTTCGGTTCTTAATCTCAACCTGAGGCTGAGTACTGCTGCTCTGAGGTTTCTGTCCTGGTACAGTGGGGGTCTCAGCCTGGGGAGGCAGTGGGCACAGAGATCGGTCTGTGGCACAGCTAGCGGCCGAGACATCCATGGCCAGATCCTGTCGGATCTGCACTTTAATGGACTACAGAGAAAGAGCAAGAAGGACAGACAGACAGTCAAGGAGAAAAGAAAAAGGGGTTGATTATAAATGTGCTGTTCAAAAAGATCAATCTTAGCTAATGCGATTTGGGCTGTAACAGGGCTTGACATTGGATCATTTTAACATCAGCTTTAAAGGCTTAGCCAAACACACTAAACATTCATCCATTTCTACAGCATTCTGTATAAGGTCAGACAGATAACTGAAACAAGTACCTTCTGTTGATCATCGCACTGTACATATATCTGTCCACTCCAGGGCAGCATTGAGGACTTGGTTGCCAGGGAAGGACTGGGACTGATGAGGATTTGCAAGTGACTCCTGAGAGAGAGAGAGAGAGAGAAAAAAAAGGCTATAAATTCATCAAGCATTTTGTTGCAATGCCAAGTGTGCCATGCCATGCACTTTGTGTGAGAAAAATGAGAACAAAGAGTTTGAGTAGTTCGGTTTCAGGGGTCTGTACCATGAAGCCGGTTTCGATGGCTAGCCAGGTAAGTTTTAGTTTAGTTTGAGTCAACCCTGTGTTTTAGGTACCATGAAAGTGAATCAACCTCTACCGGTGTTCAGCGCCATAGTAACTTGTACTACATGGCTAATCTGCTCCATGGCAGGTTTTGTTCTGGGCAACAGATCGCTAACAGATACTGAACCAATCAGCTGTTAGTAAAGTGCCATCTGTGACGAAATTAAGTCACTCCCCCAACTCACTTAAAAGTGCACTTTACTTTGGGGAAAAAAAATTAAATAAATCTTAGAAATCCACTAAATCGACTCTTCATGATAACTTATTTGAGTCTAAATATACATTTTCAACAGATGGAGTCTTGTATTTTTTTTTTTTAATACACTATAATTGTTTTCCATTTACCTACTCTAGACAAATTATAAACATAATATAATATTAAGCTATCAATAAAACGGTTAGTAAGATGGATTAATATGATACCTTCCAATAGTGGTCAATTTTGAAATATTAAAAGCTTAATCTATCCTCAAGAAGGCTACAGAAAGGGATGATTGCCTCCCAAAGCCTATTTTTCATTGACTAGAGATGAACTTAGTATTTCACATGAAGTTCAATTTAAGTGGTACACAAAATATATAAAAAACAAAAACAAAAAAAGTATTCACTTTTTAATTTTCCAATAGTAGCCTACATTAATTTGTAACAGTATAAAAATTGTACTAAGCTTTCAATTTAAATGAATATTAAAGCTTTAATATTTCAAATAAAGTTTTTAACTTTTGAAATAAATAAGTCTGTGTTAGGACCCTATATGAATTCAATTACACAGATATATCAGCTGTTTTTATATTTTTTTAATCACCTTCAGAAAGTGTTTCCAGCAGTCTTTTTGAGCTCTCGCAGAAGCCACTTTGTTTCTTCTCTCTGTATAAATGCCTTTATTTTCTTCATAATTGTACAGTGATCTCTTGTGCGGTGTAATTTTGTTTGAATTCTTCATGGTAATGTTTTGTGCAGTATAAAATCTGTTTTCATTTTTCATATTTTTAAAACAATCTCTTGTTGTGCTGTTAAAAAAAATTATTGAAATTCTTCATATTTTCATTATGATCGGATCTGGCCTTCAGCGGAGAGGTAAATCCCACCGACTTTCTTGCAAGAAGTTAATCTAAATTGCGCTCATTTTGTCTGCGTTTCACACAATTGGCTGTTCACTGCAAACGTCACTCATTCATGTGCACAAGCGTGTGAACTAATCTTAAACTCCGGATCAAAGCCTGAGTTGACAGAGAAAGTTGATGAGAAGCATCATGGTACCAATTAAACCTGATTGAATTGGTTTGGTTTTGCCAACTCAAAACCAATCCTGTAACCCCGAGTTTGTTCAATGAGCTTCATGGTATAGGCCCCAGATTCTGATTTCACTGTTTTAATATGCAAGTCTCGTACTGAGGTTCAATGACTCCGTGCTGTGGGGTGATGGTAAGGCAGTGAGCAGGCCAGGACAGCTCAAACCTCAGGTCTCTGTTTGAGCAGTTCAGTATCTGCACATGCCTGGTGTCAGCCGCACTGTCTGCAAACAAACAGTGGAGATCAAGCAATGACAAAGTGCATTTTCTGTGAATCAAACCACACAAGTCATTCTGTGGAGCACCTACCAAATACGGTCTTATAACATCATTCATTAAACCACATAAGGTCATTTTTTAAATGTATCACATTCCCAAACTCAAATGAGTCTTACTGATTGCAGGTGCAGTGAGAACCAGCTGTTCAGGCTTAATGCTCCAGGTGTTCTCCAGGTTCAGCTTAGTCTGTTTCAGCACAGGTTCTGATGAGCTTAACGGAGGCCCTTTGACTGGCAGCACATCCAGAGAAACATTACTGATATAACGGCCCAATGATCCCAAACCACTGTGAGGAAAACAATACATTAATTTAATTTGCACCTTTACAACTGGCATTAAAAACAAACAAAAAAATGATACTGTGCACTATAAAAATATACTCACTGAGCACTTTAAGAACACCTGTTCACCTACTTATTCATGTGATTATCTAATCAGCCAATCGTGTGGCAGCAGTGCAATGCATAAAATCATGCAGATACGGGTCAGGAGATTCAGTTAATATTCACATCAACCAACAGAATGGTGAAAAAAATGTGATCTCAGTGATTTGGAGCGTGGCATGATTGTTGGTGTCAGATGGGCTGGTTTGAGTATTTCTGTAACTGCTGATCTCCTAGGATTTTCATGCACAACAGTCTCTAGAATTTATTCCGAATGGTGCCAAAAACAAAAAAACATCCAGTGAGTGGCAGTTCTCTGAACGGAAACGCCTTGTTCATGAGAGAGGTCAACAGAGAATGGCCAGACTGGTTTGAGCTGACAGAAAGGCTACAGTAATTCAGATAACCACTCTGTACAATTGTTGTGAGCAGAATAGCATCACAGAAAGCACAACACGAAGCTTGAGGCGAATGGGCTTCAACAGCAGAAGACCACAATGGACACTTTATTAGGACCATAGTGTTCCTAACAAAGCACTTGGTGAGTGTATAAGACACAGGAAAGTGCATGGCAACTTTATCAAATAATAGCCCAGACCTAAAATGGACTGTAATGTGGATTTTAATGTAAATAAGCTGACTATGAGCATTTATTTAGGTCTGATATAATCTTCGGAGGATGCATACCTGTCTGACTCAGAAGTGTGCCGTTGTGAGGGTCTGATAGCCTCCATATGGTCGCTTTCACCAGAGTCTGATGTTTCCATAGTTCCAAACAGTGACAGCATCACCTTGCTCATGTTGCCATAGAAAATCTGAGCTTCATTTGGCCTTTGAGGCAGATCATAGGCTGAAAATAATCCAATCGTGTAGTGAGAGTTAATGCAAAATTCTGTGCAGGTAATTTGCCATTGCATTAGTTTTAATCTTAGCAGATCTTTGTCATCTTACCTTCTTGAACTAGCTCCTCTCCGAGGAACATCTCATCAAAGGGGATACTCTTTAATAAGCTGTTTTCAGACAGTACTTTCTTCCCTGCCTCTGGTTTAATCTGTAGTAACCTTGGAAAGGTGAAGACAAAATTAAAAAAAAAAATTAAAAGCTTTTCCATCACTAAAGTTTGAAAACAATCAAGTGCACTTTCTTGTCTTGTCGTACAGCAAGTCTGTATATTTATATAGGATGCAAGAACAATCATTTAAAAAATGCTTTTTGTTTCTCATTTTACATTGAAACAGCTGGAGCAAGGTGATATATTGTGAAGTGAAATAAACTCTTAGAATTTACAGATTTGAAAACATTTAAATGAAAGTTTAGTGATCTCTTTTTTTTCTCTAGTCAAAGAAACTTTGTCACTGACTTCCTAAACTGCTGTCGAGAGACCTCGTCCCCACAGAAGAGGCAGATGGTGGCGAGGAGAGCGGCACCGGACTGACAGAGAGCCTGCTCTCTGCGTGATGCCTTCATTGCTATTGCGATCACCTGTAGAAACAGCACTGATTCATCTTTCAAAGAAATACAAGTAGAAACTGGCATATCAGTCTAATCTCAAAAGCAGTGGATGAGTACCAATTCAATTAGGATGCTGGAAGTCTACAAGTGTTTACATGGAATAGCGTCAGCAGACATATCACCCTACAGCTCTCGCCTGGTTGCCCACTAAAGCTAAGCAGGGTTGAGCCTGGCCAGTACCTGGATGGGAGACCTCCTGGTGAAAACTAAGGTTGCTGCTGGAAGTGGTATTATGGAGGCCAGCAGGGGGTGCTCACCCTGCAGTCTGTGTGGGTCCTAATGCCACAGTATAGTGACGGGACTCTAAATTGTTTATAAAAAAATAAAATAAAAGCACCTTCTTTCGGATGAGACATTAAACCGAGGTCCTGACTCTCTGTGGTCATTAAAAATCCCAGGGCACTTCTCGTAAAGAGTAGGGATATAAGCCCGGTGTCCTGGCTAAATTCCTCCCATTGGCCCTTATCTATCATGGCCTCCTAATAATCACCATCCCTGAATTGGCTATATCACTCTACTCTCCTCTCCACCAATAGCTAGTGTGTGGTGGGTGTTCTGGTGCACTATGGCTGCCATCGCATCATCCAGGTGGATGCTGCACACTTCTGGTGGTTGAGGAGATTCCCCCTATACTAGGTAAAGTGCTTTGAGTGCCTAGAAAAGCACTATATAAATGTAACAAATTTTTATTATTAATAGAGCTGCTCCAAAACACATCATACGGAATAATGTTTGGGGGAAAAAAGAAACAGGCCACACTGCCATTTCACATCAATCGTTCAAGACAGCACGTCACAGATGCTGTACTTTTAAAGTCAACACGAACTGACCCCATTTACTATACACTATCCTTGTCCTATTATAGGGTGTTTGCCACTGTTGTCTTTGGCTTGCTCTCTGTGGGTATTAAGGCTCCATTTTCTGTAAAGCAGCTCTGAAACAATACATGTATTTTTGTAATATTTACAATATGTATTGCACTGTGAAAAGTGTTATACAATAAATAAAATCATAAATTCAAGTACCTCCCTACATTTATTCTTGCTCTATATCCTGTTTCACTCAAATACAGATTTCGCAATTAAAAGGAATGAAAATGTTATTTCATGTCGGCTTCTAAATTGAAGTAACCGAAGAAAAGCTTGCAATTGGCTCACCTCCTGTGTTCTTTCTTTCAAGACAAACTGTGAAGGGGACAAGCTGATAACGGTTGAGTTCATGATAGTTCGGTTCTGCAGGTCACTGTAGGGTACAGCTTTTACAAAGGCAGCACGTGAACCAGTGTTCCGCACGCACACACACAGCTTACTGACACGGCCTGTCTGCACTCCACTCAGAGTGGCAACATAACCATCAGACTGCTTCCTCAGCTCCTCCAGGATCACATTACTCGTGCCGCCATAGCCTGATAGAGGGATCTGACAACACCACAGTCAATATTATTACAGGTAACAAAACACCTTTGTTTATTAGGTTTTATTCAGATAGGCAGCAGAAGTCAATTTCAGTATAGCTGACTCATAGCCATTTAGTTGTTTGTAGCATAAACAGCAAAACAAAGAAATAAAAGAAAACACAAATAAAAATTACATACCAGATCCAAAGCACATTCCATGTGTGGTTTAAACCTTTTTAGGATTTTTGGAAATGCGTTTGGGTCTAAAAGCACAGATTGGATTTAGGGATGTGCACAAGTAAGAGCAATCGTTCTGCACCAGCTGCTTGAGTATCGCAAATTCATTTTAATTTCCACATTTGCCTGCCATGAGCAGCACTGAATTACACTGTATTTTGCCTCTGAATCTCTCACCAAATCTCTGTTAATATGGAGTCCCCTGGGGGGGTGCGCTGTGGATGTGTGTTGTCGAGGTGTTGGATGAGAGAAGTAATCATGGCGTCTGTGCTTCTACAAGCAAGGCCAAATTATTTTACAAGGCAATACTTCGTAATATTTTGATTCTTACTGAATTCTACTCTATTTGTATTTGATTATTGTTGAAGTCATACAACCCAACAGACGAGAATCTACTTTATAGTTGGAAAGATACGAGGAACTTGTTTTTCTGAGTAATAACTTGTGAAATTATAAAAATGTGATAGTCTTTATGTCGACTCAGTTTATATCTGTGCATTACCCTCATGCTGTCAGTATTGGTTTCTATGTAAGTGCCGGGTGAGAGAAAATATTTTTGCTGTTATTTATTCATTTCCATTTTTATTTATGCATATTGTTCATTTAACTTTTTCCCCCCAAAAAGAAATCATAGTTTAGTTCTTATTTTGAAACCATTCTCCATAATGTTTGTGAACAAAAAATGTACATTTCACGTCCGTGTCATGCGTGTTATTTTTAACGTGCATTTTAACTTACGAGTAATCGGGTACTTGTTTTTTGTGGGTTAGAGTATTCGACTACAAAATTACTCAAAAACGGCCATCCCTAATTGGATTTAGTGGTTTTCATCATTAGAGACATAGCATGAGTGTTTGTCATATACAAAACACAGTAGTCTACAGCTGTGGCTCAATTCACTCATTTATACTCGCATGTAGCATGCACTACATATTGAATGGTGAAAGAGCAGTTTTGGACACAAAATGTATGAATGTATAAATAGCACTGTAATGCCTTTGACACTTATATTGTGACTTATGTGGCAAGATGTCAACAGACAGTTAACAATCTTCTATCTTTCCACAATGCCTTCTCTCATATATCTCTTGGCAATGTGCTGAAGCACAATTCTTTAAAATGGAAACCGATGTAGATACATCGGATATCCGAACAAATGGATCCAATTCCATTACTTACAAAATGACAGTGTGATCAGTCAATCCTTAAAGGAACAGTTCTCCCAAAAATGAAAATTCTCTCAGCATTTACTCACCCTCATGTCATAACAAATGTGTATGACTTTATGCAGAACACAAATGAAGATTTTCAGAAAAATATCTCAGCTGTGTTGGTCCATACAATGCAAGTGAATGGTGAATGAAACTTTGAAGCTCCAAAAAGCACATAAAGGCAGCATAAAAGTAATCCATAAAACTCTGATTGGATAGTTTCAGAAGAAATGGATTAAACCACCAGTTTTGGGTGAGAACAGACCTAAATGTAATCCCTTTTTCATTATAAATCTTAACATCAGCAGTCTCCTTGGCAATAGGGTGTGTAATTGAGATTGAAATCATGATCGCCATCCAGCACTCTGCAGATGTGTCAAGCACTATGAAGTGTACTCGAGCTTGAATTCATGATCGTGCCTAGAAACTGCACTGGCAAGATAAACAGTGAAAAAGGAGTTACATTTTGTTCACCATTCACTTGCATTATATGGACCTACAGAGCTTAAATATTCTTCTAAAAATCTTCATTTGTGTTCTGCAGAAGAAAGTCATACACATCTTAGATGGCATGAGGGACAGTAAATGAGAGAATTTTCATTTTTGGGTAAACTATCCCTTTAATATTGGATTTGAAAAACAAATCAGATTTATGTGCAGTGTGAATAAAGCTTTAGAGATTATTAATAAACTCACTGTGAATTTGACACCAGGCTGAGAAGCACGTGCAGCAGACTGCTTGATCTCCAGTTTGGCCAGCATGGAGGCAACACGGGTGGGAGCAAAGAGCAGGTGAATAGTCACATCCTCTTTGGGTTTGATTGACAGCTCTCTATTACGTGTTAGTCTCTCATCTGGGCCAAATGAACTTTGTAGCTGCAGAATTGAGATACACAGAAAGAGACAGAGTGAGGATAAATGGATGGAGAAATGTAAGGAGACCGACACTGTCCTATAAAACCAAATCAATCAATGTTGATGGTTACCCAGTCTGTAAAGTTTGTCGCAAAAAAGTATCGCCTCAGGCAGGAAACACTTCAAACCTTAAGCACCATCTACGTGAGCACCATCTCACGGAATTTGCGAAGATGAATGTAAGTGGAAATACAGTATACAGGATAATAAATTATAGCCCCTATTTCATAAAAACACACGATACAATGTAGTTTTACATGATATGTAATGACTAGGTAGGCTTAAGTTATGTTTATGCTTTCAGTCACATTCACAAATGCAGCAAACGGATTAAGCACTCGTTCAACATTACGATGTTGCTGTGCAACAGTAGGCCAACAATGTGTTTGATGCTACAAATAATGTTTTATTTGTAAAACATAGTACTAAATAAGGTTTACAAAGTGCATGGCTTTTGGTGTGCAAGAAATTTACTGACAATATGCACGCAGGAGACTGACAGTGAAACTGTAGCAGAAAATAGACAGTATTGGACAACATGGCAATAAATAAACTGCAAATGAATAATATTTTCAGTAGGTATTGTTTAGGATTAAACTAAATCACAAATGCAACAAATTACTGAATGCATACAAATGCATATCTGAAGTGTTAACCTGGGCAATAATCATTACAAATTATTACAATAACATTTCATAAATCATAAAATAAAAAATAATTTTTAGTTATCATCTCACTAATGTACGTTGCAATTTTTTTTTTTTATTATTTTACCAGTTTGTGATTTAAAAATAATGATAATAATTTACCTAGTCAGATTAAGACACTGTCCTAATGTTCAAGATCAGAAGTTAAAGGATTTAAGTTGAAGAAATCCAAAATAAAGTTCAAGAATTGGTTTTAAATGAAATAGTTCTCTGTGCTTTTATCAGACATATTTCATAACCAAATATTAAACTGATAATAATATTATCAATGCACCTCAATAACATGATATCCTAATAATAATTTTTGTGAGGGTTATCATACCGTGAAAATGTCATACCGTTACACCCCTAATTCTGGATAATTTTTTTTGCAAGAACCATGATCTTTAATATTTTATTGTAGATGTTTTGCAAGTAACCAATTTGGAGGGCTTTTAAAAGTGCAAATTGTCCTATTTTCACTGCCTACTGCCTAGTAAAGGGCTTGGAACTGTGCGCAGTTCTGCGGTGCCATCAGCCAATCAGCATTGTCATGACATCACTTTCCTGTGGCTCCAGAGTAATTAGTCACATGGCATTTACGGCTCAGGCTCAAAAACTTCAGAGCCCAGAACCAAGCACCAATGAGCAAAGATAGCAGCAAACAGGTCATGCGCCAGCTGAGCAACTGATAATGAGATGAATGTCAATGCTAAAGGATGATTTCTCCGGGGTTTATAAAACAAACATTTCCCATAAAGCCAGCGTTAGTTCCTGCAGAAATCTGACCTGGAAACAGTCTTGGTCTTGCCCCCTGATGAGAAGTCGGAGTTGCTGTGATGTAGTCGGGGAATTGTTCCTGAGCACCAGTTTCTGTTGCCTACACACATAAAAGCAAATGTCTGCATTCATTTCACCTGTATGTTTACCTATATATGGCTCTATGAATGTCTGTGTGTACTCACACTGCTCTGCCTAGAGTAACCCCTCCCCAGGCCATGAACTGTTTGTTGGAGAGGATGGGTGGGACTTCAGCCTGTGGTAATACAGCAAGTTGGGTGGATGCCACCTTTCCTGAAATCCCCTGGACCATCTCGCCTTTCAGCATCACCTCATACTGCGGCCCACCAGGCAGAACCAGAATCGTCAACATGCTGAGAAGAGAATTTAAAGAATTTAAAGGTGCAATAAATTAAGTGGCAAATGTAAAAATTTACACTTTTATTTCTATTTTTCATATTTATTCTTCCCGTGCAGACTCTTACCTCTCTGCCTGTAACAACTCCATTTACAGTACATATACTATTCATATTAGTATTATTCATGTTCGGATTTTTCTGTAAATGTTATTCTTGTAATTCTGTGTCTAGCTGTTGTATATATGCGAGTACAGGAAGCTTCTGTTACCAAGTCAAATTCCTTTTTGTGTGCGTGAGCACACTTGGCCCATAAAAAAACTCTGAATCTTCTAATTGCGATATTTAACATGAGAAACTTTATCAATATGATAAAATGTATGAACCACTTATCTACATGTATGGCCATACCTCTCCTTGAGCTTCTGTGTGCCTTGAGCGATGAAGGAGACCACTACACCTTGCTCCTCTCCAGCTCTCAGAGTAATTTCCTCTGGCTTCACGCTAAAGCAGCTGTCTCCATCAGTACACTGAAACAATGCCAGGAGAAAAAAAAAATAAAAAAAATGAATGGATTGCAATGGCTGAGATGAGCAGATTTAATGATATCCTAATGTTACTGTTCAACTTGTGTATCACTGATGAAAGTTTACCTCAAATACTTGAGGCGCACTCTATAATAACTGGTTAGAAATACACCGGAAAAAAAGTATTTACTGCGTTTTTTCAAAGTTGTTGCATTTCAAAGTGCGAGCAGCATCAAGTCCTATTTTATAGGTGAAACCAAAATGAGCTCATCAGGTACCTTCAGTCTGAGCAGGACATCAATGTTCCCAGCATTCTTCAAGGGAAGAGTCTGCTTGGCAGTCTGCCCCAAAGGAGCCTGAAGACAAACAGTCTGTACAGATAATCAAAAGATGAAATGGAACCCAGATGTATTCCATTAGGTTAAAAACAGTTTATGGCAATGTGGACTACGTTTGGAGAACGCCAAAGTCAGGTTTTGAAGCGACAGAAGGTGAGATGCATTACCTGCAGGTCTTTGGGTGCATGCACTCTGGGAGTGCCTGACCTTGCCCTCAGAGACACAGTCTGGATCACATGACTGGGGCCTGGACTGTCCACCTCTATATCCACTCGCGCACTGTACTCATCAGCTGGCCCTAACTCACCTTCATCGGAGAGATTAAGAAAAAAACTCAATGTAAGCTGCCATTTACAGTTGAATACAGAACAAACACTTCATAAAACTCCTTAGCTTATAAACATTCCTAGTTTAAGGGTTTGTGTTCATACCTGAACTTGAAATGTACTTTTGAGGGGCGTTGAAATGAACCCACACTAAGAAGCTCTCTTGATTCTGAGAAAGGCATGAAAAACAAGTTCAAAGCTGAACTGCCATCAATGCTGCATCAGTCTTTGTAAAATGCAGTCTAAGAGTTCTAACACAAGTACAATCAATATGAAGAGTGGCAAATTAAATCTGTATTCATGGAGACAGTCATTCACCTCTGCATAACTGGCATGCAGGACATGGTTTATGACTGATGAAGTTGAATGCGAGGTCAAGTTAGAGCCAGAATGAAGGGAACCAGCTGTGGTCATGGCAACTGGACTCTTTGAAAAGCCGAAACAATGCCATGCAGAGGCATTCTACGGGAGATAAGTTCAAATATTATTTCAGACATACAACTTCTGTCCTTGAATTTGTTCACTATGCTACTGAATGAGGTCTGAGCTTTCTGTCAAATGTCTCATAAGGATTAATGGAACAAAAATTCACATCCAATATTTAATACATTTTCCTTTCCAAAACCAAATGTGATAGATCTCACTGACCGCACTGATAACAAGTCGGATTGGCACAGTGGCATGAGTCCTGTTGACCAATTTGAGTGGCAGGGCCTTGGCACTGCCCCCTGCCAGGTCCCCAAAGTTCAGCCAGCCTGTCTTTCCAACATCCACCTATTAATATTAAAATAAAAAAAGCACATTGTGTTTTTTTTGCTCAGTGTCATGGAAATATAACCTAAAAAAAAAAAATTAAAAAAAAAACAAAAACAAAATACTACTATTATTCGGACAGTAAATTAATCTATTATTTTGACAGTAAAGGGATGAATAATAAAAATATAAAAAATAAAAAACCCACACCATTAAACCTGGATACAATTACAATTACATGTATTTTTTAGGGCTTCAGCAGTGCTTAGGACTAAATGCCCATCTAACCTCTATTGCGGGGTTCTCAGCCATAGCAATCAGCACCACTTTTTTGGCAAAGACTTCAGCGTGTGCCACAGTCTCCGTCTCTGCAGATGCCGGCCAGGAAGATACACTGAGAGTACACTGATAGAGTCCGGCCCTAGGAGCTATAAACAAAACCTTTTGCTCTTCTGTACATTTGGGCCCAATTATGGTCTTATTCTTTACTATCAGCCACTGGAAAGGGAGAGACTCCACCTGTAATGACATGAATGAGTAATTACAAAACTGAACAAAAAGTGCATACTGCACACATATAAAAGACAACACATCTAATTACTGAGAAACTGCTTCAGATGAATCACCTTTTCAACAATTCACACCCCGTATTTCACTAAATCCAGGCAACCTTGTTCTCTCTCTCTCACACACACACGCACAGAGAAGATTCTAGTACACAAACACTAAGCTTTCAGCATCCTTTCAGGATGTTAGATTTTCTTACCTTCTCTCCATCTATGGATAGGCTTGTGATGGAGATAGAAACTTGCTGCCAGCGCTCTGAGGGGTTGAAAATGCTGAGGGATGTCTGGGATGCAATTCCCACACAACAGGAACTGGAAAACTTAAGCTCATTGGGAACAATCACTTGAGCTAAAGTGTGAGGGGTAAAAACAGATGTAAAAAAAAATACATTATGGGTGGGAGAAAAAACAAAACATAATTTTCCAAAGCGATTCTGTCTCCAACGATTCTGAATTGATTCTCTAAGATTCAAAATCAATTCAGAGTTCAATTTAAACCGCGGCAGCACAGTAGTAATTGTGTGTGTGCCAGAGACAGAGTGAGATGCTAGAAACAAATGGTCAAATGCGCATATACTAAAGGGATAGATCACAAAAATGAAAATTCTCTCATCATTTACTCACCCTCATGCCATCCCAGATGTGTATGACTTTCTGTCTTCAGCAGAACACAAATGAATTTTTAGAAGAATATTTCAGCTCTGTAGATCCAAACAATGCAAGTGAATGGTGATCAGACATTTGTAACTCCAAAATCAAATAAAGGAAACATAAAAGTAATCCATAAGACTCCAGTGGTTTAATCCATGTCTTCAGAAGCAATATAATAGGTGTGTGTGAAAAACAGATCAATATTCAAGTCTTTTTTTTACTCTAAATCTCCACTTTCACATCTGAAAGTCACATGTGGTGCCTGTTTAGTTTCACTTTCACATCTGAAAGTGATAGTTAAAGTGGAGATTGAGTAAAAAAAGGACTTAAATATTGTTCTGTTTCTCACCCACATGCTTCTGAAGACATGAATTTAAACACTGGAGTCATATGGATTACTTTTATGTTACCATTGTGTGGTGTTTGGAGCTACAAAAGGTCTGATCACCATTCAATTGCATTGCATTGACCTAAAGAGCTGAAATATTCTTCTAAAAATCTTTGTGTTAGATTTTTCTTTGTCTTAACTATCCCTTGAAGAGGACACTACAGAACTGATCAGACTGGATGTATAAACCACAAAACCATCAACCCCGAATTAAACTACGATCCCGAAATTCATTTACAAACTCAAGCACATAGCAACAGGAGAGTTTAATTGTGATAACATTTTAACAAAAATGGGCTCACGCCTGTTATTGCACTGATTTGCGCAGAACGGGAAAACAGCTGAAAATGAGACAGCGGTTTGGGTAAGTGATGTTCTTTTCAAATTCTTTTTTTGTCTCCTGCTTCCCAATGCTCTTGCACTCTCTAAATCTTTGGCTGTTGCTCATTGCCGGTCTCTCGATTGTCAGAACAGTGCACATACGAGATGCTTGAGAGATTTCATTAGCAGCAACCCCACTGTGTGTGTGTCACTTTATGAACAACTGTGGTGTGGAAAGAGAAGCTGACATCAGCTTTCTCAAAGAAGCAGATATCTCATGTAGCCATCATGGACCAGCCACCAATAGTTGCAGTTATAGTTATAGGCTAGGGAATTCTACATTAATAATTTAATACTATTAAATAGATTAAATAATGATGAAATTTTTTTTTAAATATACAAAAATATATTTTAATATAAATCAATGTAATAAGTTAATTTAATTGTGTTTTTATGCTCTGATTTTTGAAAACAGCTGTTAAATAAAAAGCTGAAAGAAAAAAAAAAGTTCAAATCTATTGGCAGGAGTATAATAAAAAAGTGAGGACAAGATGCTTAGTGATGCACTGAGAATCCTTTTGTAATCAAATAGTTACCCTTTATCGTAATCAAATCGGGAGGCCAGTGAAGATTCACACCCAGGGCTCCAGACTAAAAAAAATGACTTAGGAGTCTTTGGCTCCTAAACTGAAACATTAAGGTGCCAAATGGCTGTTTTTAGTCACCAAATGACAGAATTGCTTGATTTAGATTGAGGTTCAGAAACAAGATATCAAGCTGAAGAAAAGGAAGACAGGTAATAACCCATTAATCTGAGGTTTAGTAAACAGTATACATAGTTGAGAAGATAGGTTTGCATTCCCTTGTCTCAAATGTTCACAATTTATACAAATAAGAATAATAATATTTTTTTATTTAGTACTTCTCTTTTGAATCTACATTACAGATAAAGTATAGTATGCATATAGTTGTGTGTTGTCTTCTTGAGCATCAATGAATGTTTGCACCTTGTGTAATACTTGTGTAGAAGTCCCTCAATTGCCAAAAGCTTGATCTAATATATATATATATATATATATATATATATATATATATATATATATATATATATATATATAAATAAAATTTAAATTGTTTTACATTTTTACAAATTGTTTTACAATATTGCCTTAGTTTTTCCTTTACTGTTGATGGCCCAGACACAGAGACTACAAGAGTGCAAATTGAGTGAAATCTCAGATGCAGTTTATTGTGCTACTCCAATCCCAATCAATAATTACCAGAAGAAGAAAAAAAAAAGTGGTACACAATACGGGACTTAATTATAAAGAAGCCCAAAATACACATGGGACTCTTATTTTTAAATGTCTGCGCTCCCAGCTGTGAGCTCACTGACGGCTGATTCGCTGAGAAAGTGAATCTGATTCAAACTGCTAACCTGAGCTCCAGAGTTCAAATCCTCAGTTCTTTTCGGGTGAATCATGAAAAAAACCTGGTTCAAGAGTAATTTGTTCAAGACTCTCTCGCGCTGGGTTTGTTGTTGCGTGCGGTGCGGTGCAGCGAGCTCATCATCACAACAGAACAGGTGAAAAGCGACGTGAGACACACTGGTGCGCGCTCTAAATATTTATTCAATAACTCACAACTTAATATCTGA